>NC_059256.1:7299857-7307357 GCF_017591435.1 Portunus trituberculatus | reverse complement strand
AATGACTCAAGGCGAGATGCTATAGGACGCCTAACTTCTGATCTTTCACTTGTTTCTGATTGGGGCAGAGAAAACCTGGTTTTCTTCAATGCCTCAAAAACTCAATTTCTACAACTATCTACTCGACATAACCTTCCAGACAACTATCCTCTCTTCTTCAATAACACTCAACTTTCCCTCTCCTCTACATTAAACACACTCGGTCTATCCTTCACTAAAAATCTAAACTGGAAATTTCACATCTCTACTCTTGCTAAATCAGCTTCCAAGAAGTTAGGTGTCCTATGGCGTCTTCGTCCATTTTCTCTCCCTCCCAGCTGCTTGCTCTGTACAAGGGCCTTATCCGCCCGTGTATGGAGTATGGCTCTCATGTCTGGGGGATCCACACACAGCTTTACTAAACAAGGTGGAATCTAAAGCTTTTCGTCTTATCAACTCTTCTCCTCTAACTGACTGTCTTGATTCTTTAAGTCACCGCCGCAATGTTGCATCTTTATCTGTCTTCTACCGCTGTTTTCATGCTGTCTGCTCTTCTGAACTTGCTAACTGCATGCCTTCCCCCCTCCTGCGGCCTCGCTGCACAAGACTCTCTACTTCTTCTCATCCCTATTCTGTCCATCTTCCTAATGCAAGAGTTAACCAGTATCTTCACTCCTTCATTCCCTACACTGGTAAACTCTGGAACTCTCTACCTGTGTCTGTATTTCCACCTGCCTATGACTTAAACTCTTTCAAAAGAGGAGTGTCAAGACACCTCTTACGTTAACTGGACCCTCCTTTTAGATTTTTTTGTTTTTTCTCTTTCTACTTTCCTCTTAACAGGGCCTGGCAACCAGCGGGATTTTTTTTTTTCCAACACTTTGTTTGCCCTTGGCCAGTGCCCTTGTAATGTAAAAAAAAAACTCACTGTATTCCACCTGAGGACGCACCAATCAGTCATATAAAGTAAGGATAACTTTTTCTGATTTAATTCAAAGGTTCTTCCAATGAACCCAACTAACTGATTTGCATTGTTCACTGCTTCTGTGCAGTGTTGACTCGACTTGAGATCTTTGGACACCACAACACCAAGATCTTTTTCATTCTCAGCACTTGCCAGAGGTACATTATTATTCATCACGTAAGACTTTGCACTTTCCTATATTAAAATTCATCTGCCATTTTTCTGCCCAGCATGTTAGTTTGTTGAGGCCACACTGTTGTTCCTGCCACTGTGACGCCGTTGTTACATTACTCATTACTTTGATGTTGTCAGCGAATTTCCTTACTTTACAATGGATTCCTTCATCGCTATATACTATGAAAAGTACAGGGCCTAATACAGAGCCTTGAGGAACAACACTATCTAAACTGTGCCTCTGACTCTTCTATTGGTAACAACACATTGCTTTATGTCAGAGAACCAGTCAGCTTCTACTTTGAGGAATAGTCTCTTATACAGGACAGTGTCGAAAGCTTTATGGGAATCACAGCAAATAATAACTGCTTTTGTCTGGCCTAGGTGATTTGTTTACATTTAAGCCGCTGTGGTGCAGTGGAACCATGCGTGCTTTTGGGATCAGAGGGGTCGAATCCTGTCCACGGTCCGAGTGTAGGTTGGGCTTCCTCACTCGGGGCAACAGTGAAAACCCCACATGGTAGAAAATAAGAGGATTTCATTTCCAGAAGTCGTGAAGTCAAGTAACGTGGCGCCGTGAATCTGAAGTGTCAGGCAGCCCCGAACATCCCCACTCGTGAACACTTGAAAGGCAATTGTTTAGTGCGTTTGCCATGTCTACGTTGCGCTTCCTCCCTCGGGGCAACGATTCCTAGTGGTGGGCTTTGAGATAGAAGGTGCCACAAAAAGATAGACCTACAAAATATATATATCAAAAGCCTTATTGTATCTCTGTTTCTAGAAAGACACTGCAGGTATGTTCTCTATTTACCCTGTTAAATTGAAGGGGAGACGTGCGCCCTGCCATCAACCACAACCACAAGGAGGAGGAAGAGGAGGAGGAGGAGGAGGAAACTGAAGGAAGGAAACAAGAACGCTTAATAAACAGAGAATATATATTTTTTAATCTATTTCCTTATCTGTTAGTTAGGAGCAATAGAAAACGTAGAGAGAGAGAGAGAGAGAGAGAGAGAGAGAGAGAGAGAGAGAGAGAGAGAGAGAGAGAGAGAGAGAGAGAGAGAGAGAGAGAAAGGGGGAGGGTGAAGAGAAAAAAAGGAAGGAAGGAAGGAAGGAAGGAGGAAAAAGAGAGAAAGAAAAGATAGAAAGAAAATTAAGGAAAATGCAAGAGAGAGAGAGAGAGAGAGAGAGAGAGAGAGAGAGAGAGAGAGAGAGAGAGAGAGAGAGAGAGCGCTTGAATATACTGAAGAAGTTAATTGTAATTGTAATGAATAGTTCTGGTCATGATAGAGAGAGGGAGAGAGAGAGAGAGAGAGAGAGAGGGAGAGAGAGAGAGGAGAGGAGAGAGAGAGAGAAGAGAGGAAATGTATGAGAGAGGGGAGAAAGAGGAATGAGGGAGGAGAGAGAGAGAGAGAGAGAGAGAGAGAGAGAGAGAGAGAGAGAGAGAGAGAGAGAGAGAAAAGGAAACATACGAATAACAATAATGATATACAATTAATTCTCTCTCTCTCTCTCTCTCTCTCTCTCTCTCTCTCTCAATACAAACCCAAAAATAAAAAAAAGAAAAAAACAGCAAAATAATTAAACAAAACCTTTCCTTCCTTCCTTCCTCCTCCTCCTCCTCCTCCTCCTCCTTCTTCTTCCTTCCTTCTTGGTAAATGCAAGGGTAGTCTGCCCCCCCCCGCCCCCCCTCAAGTGATTAAAGGTAATTACATTCACCTGAAGGTAATTAAGAGAGAGAGAGAGAGAGAGAGAGAGAGAGAGAGAGAGAGAGAGAGAGTGAGTGCCAAGTTTGCTACTCCTCCTGCTAGTTCTCTCTCTCTCTCTCTCTCTCTCTCTCTCTCTCTCTCTCTCTCTCTCTCTCTCTCTCTCTCTCTCTCTCTCTCTCTCTCTCTCTCTCAAGGAAGGGACGTGCAGGTTGGAAGTTAGAGAGAGAGAGAGAGAGAGAGAGAGAGAGAGAGAGAGAGAGAGAGAGAGAGAGCGACAGGAAATTTCGAGGGGGCATGCGGTCTCTCTCTCTCTCTCTCTCTCTCTCTCTCTCTCTCTCTCTCTCTCTCTCTCTCTCTCTCTCTCTCTCTGACTCATCACCAAAATCATATCACTTTCTATAGACAAAGAAGAAGAAGAAGAAGAAGAAGAAGAAGAAGAAGAAGAAGAAGAAGAAAGAAGGAAAGATAGAAAGAAAGAAGAGGGTGATATGCAGGAGGAGGAAGAGGAGGAGGAGGAGGAGGAGGAGGAGGAGGAGGAGGAGGAGGAGGAGGAGGAGGAATACAGAACCACAACAAACACAATAAACAATAAACATTTAATAGTAGTAGTAGTAGTAGTAGTAGTAGTAGTAGTAGTAGTAGTAGTAGTAGTAGTAGTAGTAGTAGTAGTAGTAGTAGTAGTAGTAGTAGTAGTAGTAGTAGTAGTAGTAGTAGTAGTAGTAGTAGTAGTAGCAGCAGCAGAAGCAGGGTAGCAGAGGGCGCGGGCTCACCTGCGGTCTTGGCATTGCTCCAGGGGCACCGCTGGGAGGAGGAGGAGGAGGAGGAGGAGGAGGAGGAGGAGGAGGAGGAGGAGGAGGGAAGTGAACAAGAACAACAATAATTTAACAAAGATGAACACGAAGAACAAGATGAAGAAGAAATAAAAAACAAGAGGAGGAGGAGGAGGAGGAGGAGGAGGAGGAGGAGGAGGAGGAGGAGGAGGAGGAGGAAGAAGAAGATCAAGAGGAGGAGAAGTAAGAGAACAAAATAACAGTTCCACAAAGAAGAAGAAGAAGAAGAAGAAGAAGAAGAAGAGGAAGAGGAGGGTGCCAAGCTGTGCGCCTCTCAAGGAAGACGGGCGGCACTTGAAGGAGGAGGAGGAGGAGGAGGAGGAGGAGGAGGAGGAAGGGTAGCTCTGGTAGGGCGCGTGCGCGGGCACTTCAGTGATATAGGGTCGTGGAGGAGGAGGAGGAGGAGGAGGAGGAGGAGGAGGAGGAGGAGGAGGAGGAGGAGGAGGAGGAGGAGGAGGAGGAGGAGGAGGAAGGTAGAAAAGAAGACAAGAAGAGATAGATAAAGGAAGAAGAAAGGAGGAAGACAAAAAGGAGGAGGAGGAGGAGGAGGAGGAGGAGGAGGAGGAGGAGGAGGAGGAGGAGGAGGAGGAGGAGGAGGAGGAAAATGAAGGAATGAAAGAAGGAAGATTAATAAACAGAGAATAATCAGAGAGAGAGAGAGAGAGAGAGAGAGAGAGAGAGAGAGAGAGAGAGAGAGAGAGAGAGAGAGAGAGAGAGAGAGAGAGAGAGAGAGAGTTGGCACCCGTTTCTGGCAATACCCAAGGCCGCCATCTTGAAAAAGGGGGGGTAGGGGCATCGCTAGTTTCCTCCTCCTCCTCCTCCTCCTCCTCCTCCTCCTCCTCCTCCTCTTCTTCTTTTTCGTATTTATTTAGTTATTATTCTTATTGTTTTCATATCCTCTTCTTTCTCCTCCTCCTCCTCCTCCTCCTCCTCCTCCTCCTCCTCCTCCTCCTCCTCCTCCTCCTCCTCCACCTTCTCCCTTTTTCTGCATATTTTTGGTGGTGTGTGTGTGTGTGTGTGTGTGTGTGTGTGTGTGTGTGTGTGTGTGTGTGTGTGTGTGTGTGTGTGTGTGCACGTGGCATCATCCTCTTGGCACGGTGCTCTCTCTCTCTCTCTCTCTCTCTCTCTCTCTCTCTCTCTCTCTCTCTCTCTCTCTGACTCTCTTAACCCACTGCACTCTACTTCTACTACTACTACTACTACTACTACTACTACTACTACTACTACTACTACAATTACAACAAGAAGAACAACAACAATAACTACTACTACTACTACTAATACTACTACACCAACAATAACTACTACTACCACTACTACTACTATTATTACAACTACAACTACTACTACTACTGCTACTACTATTACTACTACAACAACAACAACAACAACTACAACTGCAACTACTACTATTGCCACTACTACTACTACTACAACAACTACTACTACTACTACTACAACTATTACCACATACAAACCACTCCACGAAGAAGAAGAAGAAGAAGAAGAAGAAGAAGAAGAAGAAGAAGAAGAAGAAGAAGAAGAAGAAGAAGCAGAAGAAATCGAGGGAAACAGAATAGAACACAAAGGAAGTCCAACCATGAGGAAGGACTTCATTTGAGGACTCTTTAATCCATGTGACTTCAATTTATCTACAATGTGTCTACTCTGAGGTGTCTCCTGGGTCTTATTTCTCCTTTAGACCTTCCAATCCTTTAAATTTTTCCTTTTAAACCTTCCAATCCTTTATATTTATCTTTTTAAACCTTCCAATCCTTTATATTTTTCATTTAAAGCTTCCAATCCTTTATATTTATCTTTTTAAAGCTTCCAATCCTTTATATTTCTCTTTTAAACCTTCCAATCCTTTATATTTTTCATTTAAACCTTCCAATCCTTTATATTTTTCATTTAAACCTTCCAATCCTTTATATTTCTCATTTAAAGCTTCCAATCCTCTATATTTCTCATTTATTCCTTCCTTCGTTTCTCCCATCCTTTCTTTAATTTTCTCTCATAATTCCTTCATTTATGGACGGTCGCCCCCTTTACTCTTGCTGTGACGGGCTGGGGACACACAAGGCCCCTGTTAGCGTGTATCTTCGGGGGTTCAAGTCGCAGGAATCAGAGCTACGGAGGGTTACTGGTGTGTCTACTCTAAGATAGTCTGGGGGTTCAAGTCGCAGGAATCATAGCTACGGAGGGTTACTAGTGTGTCTACTCTAAGATAGTCTGAGGGTTCAAGTCGCAGGAATCATAGCTACGGAGGGTTACTGGTGTGTCTACTCTAAGATAGTCTGGGGGTTCAAGTCGCAGGAATCATAGCTACGGAGGGCTACTGGTGTGTCTACTCTAAGATGGTCTGGGGGTTCAAGTCGCAGGAATCATAGCTACGGAGGGCTACTGGTGTGTCTACTCTAAGATGGTCTGGGGGTTCAAGTCGCAGGAATCATAGCTACGGAGGGCTACTGGTGTGTCTACTCTAAGATGGTCTGGGGGTTCAAGTCGCAGGAATCATAGCTACGGAGGGCTACTGGTGTGTCTACTCTAAGATAGTCTGGGTGTTCAAGTCGCAGGAATCATAGCTACGGAGGGCTACTGGTGTGTCTACTCTAAGATGGTCTGGGGGTTCAAGTCGCAGGAATCATAGCTACGGAGGGCTACTGGTGTGTCTACTCTAAGATGGCCTGGGGTTTGGGACCGAGTGGTGGTGTCTCAGAGTGTGTGGTTGTAAAGCCTTGAGGAAAACCTTGAGCTGTCTTTGTATTAAGTGATCCATATAAAGCAAGTAGCATTCACATCAATGGCGTTATCAATGAGTTACTATATGTTTGGAATTCAGGCGCCATTAATCTTGTGCCCTCCATAGACCCTTGCTAATGTCAATAAAATGGTCTAATGGTACACAAATCTCAAGGTAAAAATGTGTCCCAGTACTGAAGGGGTTAAAATAGTGAAGACTGTGGCCATTAATCTTGTGCCCTCCATACACCCTTGCTAATGTCAATAAAATGGTCTAATGGTACACAAATCTCAAGGTAAAAATGTGTCCCAGTACTGAAGGGATTAAAATAGTGAAGACTGTGGCTATTAATCTTGTGCCCTCCATACACCCTTACTAATGTCAATAAAATGGTCTAATGGTACACAAATCTCAAGGTACAAATGTGTCCCAGTACTGAAGGGGTTAAAATAGTGAAGACTATGGAGGGCACAAGATTAATGGCCACAGTCTTCACTATTTTAACCCCTTCAGTACTGGGACACATTTTTACCTTGAGATTTGTGTACCATTAGACCATTTTATTGACATTAGCAAGGGTCTACTGGGATCACAAGATTAATGGCCACAGTCTTCACTATTTCAACCCCCACATGAGTTTGTGAAGCTGTGGAAAGTCACCAAATAGTCACCACAATGAATAGGGAAACACGTCACGCTACTGAAGGGGTTAATAAGGCCTATATCACTTCACTTACAACGCACTCTTAAATGCAACAACACTAAATACATATTGTTCATGTTACCGGTTTGAAATGTAGCTGACTGAAGACTGATTTGGAGGAGGAGGAGGAGGAGGAGGAGGAGGAGGAGGAGGAGGAGGAGGAGGAGGAGGAGGAGGAGGAGGAGGAGGAGGAGGAGGAGGAGGAGGAGATAACAAGACTAACAATTATTCAAGAAGAAGACGAAGAAGAAGAAGAAGAGGAGGAGGAGGAGGAGGAGGAGGAGGAGGAGGAGGAGGAGGAGGAGGAGGAGGAGGAGGAATCTTTTAACTTAACTGAAGGCAAATAAAATATATACACACACACACACACACACACACACACACACACACACACACACACA
>NC_059256.1:7267357-7269857 GCF_017591435.1 Portunus trituberculatus | reverse complement strand
AGTAGTCATCTCTAAACACTGTATTATCATTGTATCTATTAACCTACTATGCTTTCACTCCTTCCAGTATTTGTTGTCATTTTACTACGGTATTTCTTTACAGTTCCTTGAGTTTGTGTGACCAATATCATTAAACAGACCGAAATATAGTCGCCTGGTGTACAAAGCTCTTTCACTGTTAGATACTTTCGCCAAATCTCTAAGTGTAAACCTAGGATACCATAATTTAGTTAGCTATACACACGCACACACACACACACACACACACACACACACACACACACACACACACACATGGATTTCTTAAACGCATCTGACGTGGTTCTGTGTATGTCTGGAATCCCACATTACTGGAACGTTTGTGTGTTGACGTACCACACCACATGGGGTGAGCGTACCCACCCCTAACACCAACGAAATGTAGGAAATGAAAAATCAATGAACGTGTTATTGTTATTCTTTACTTGACTGATCTTTTTCAACCAGTAACTCTGCCACCACCACAGTACAAGATTTAGAAAGAACATGGTGGTCGCGCTGGACTGCGGGAGGTACAACCAGGTGATGCATTGGTACCCCTCACTTTTCACTATATTAACGTACTCTTTCCTAGTGAAGCTGCTGCACCACCTGCACCCCTCTTGTGTTCAATACTCTACATTACCTTTCGTGACTTTTCATGGCCCAAGCTAGAAGCATTGCGGACTTTATGAGGAGCGATGAGACTGGCAACCTGGCATGAAGCAGCAGTACCCTTCCATCCTCTCTCAGTTGCCAGACACCTCTACCATACATATCCCTTTTTCAACAGAAGGCCATGTGCCTCTCTTTACCAAACAATTGGCTTCCAAACCACGAAAGGTTAATTGGTGAAGCATAAATGTGCGTGAATAGAAACACTTGATATGGTGGTGAAGGAGCTTTGAGGACGTGGAACGCTAGATCACGACTGTGGTTGTCTAGCTCACAACACACTGCTGGGCGTTTAAGAGATCGAAACATAACTTTTGGGTGCCAGCAATCACAGTGGTGTGTTGACCTACGAGACTAAATTTACTACGTTTAATTAATACAGCGGGAGTTTACTGCAGCACAGAGCCTGCCACACATTTCACCTCGCCTCTGCACAGCTTAATGCCTCACAAAGAAAGTGCAAAGCTACTCGTGTTCCGTTTTCTATATGAGGAAAGAAAATTAGTAGCCAAAACCGAAAACATAGTGCAGTGCTTTCATGAGCGTGTCCCTGTACTGTGTCTTGGCGTCACCTCAACGTGGTGAGCCTTCACACGACAAACAACTCGTCAGGATGAACACTGCCAATTAGTTGATATCATTAAGTCTAGACCTCCTATTCTCAAACACTTCTCTGTTTCACCTCCACTATATTGAGAGGATTCGTCTAAATTTACACGAGTGTCTTTACGGTTCTAGAGGCCGAGTGACAAGATTTCTGCATTATTAACGAAAGAAACACTTTTAAACCTCGCCAGTCATCTCTGTGGCCTTGGAAATCATTCATAAAACGTTTTTAAGCAAGTTTTTTTACGGTTTTAGAGGCTGACTGATAAGATCTCTGCATTATTCACAGGAGAAACATTCTTAAAAACTCCTCTAATCATCTCTGTGGCCTTGGAAAACAATCATGGCGAGAGAATAAAGCGTTGTTAAGCCAAGTGACAACATTTCTACACTATGAACTGTAGAAACACTCATGAAAACCCCGCTAGTCATCCCTGTGGCCTTGGAAAACTTGTGATGAGAGAGCAAAGCGTTTCTCAATACGGACTTCTGTGCCACCGAACACGTCTGGTCGAACGGTCTGGTTGGCAATACACAATCTCCTGATCTGACTTTGATATCTAACCTATGAAAACTCACTCACTCAAGAGGCTTTATATTTTATTTTATTATTATACCATAAGGGCTTTCCACGGTCATTTCTGGGGTAAAGAGGGTAGTTTTTTGTGGCGCCTCCTATCTCAAAGCCCACCCGCTAGGAAACCGTTGCCAAGAGTGAGGAAGCCCAACCTACACTCGGAATGTGCACGGTGTCTTGTCCACTTCCCACCCTCGAAGAAAAATATCGTCTTTTTGAGTTATTTATTAAGAAACAGTAAATTTTTGTCCCAGGCGTACAGATGGTAAAATAATAAATAATAATAAAACAGTAAATAAAAAACACACAACGCATCGCTATAACGTTAATTGTACTATGAAAGTGTTTACGTCAGATATAAGTGTTCAGAAATACTTAGTTGTGTTAGAAGGAAACAAAATATCGTAGAGACTGAGCTGTCAATTAAGAAACTGTCAATTCTGTCCCAGGATTGAAGATGGTATAAAACACAAGGCACAACTATGACGTTAACGACTCATAAATCTCAGTACTGGGACACATTTTTACCTTGAGATTTGTGTACCATTGGACCATTTTATTGACATTAGCAAGGGTGTATGGAGGGCACAAGATTAATGGCCACAGTCTTCACTATTTTAACCC
>NC_059256.1:7214857-7249857 GCF_017591435.1 Portunus trituberculatus | reverse complement strand
GTAGTGCAAACAACTTATTCCTGATGTAAACAAATCATAGAGTCCAGTAACAAGCAAACAATCAATAGAGGAAGCTTGTAAACCATTGTAATTGTAAACAGCCATGTAAACAAAGCAATGTGACTGTAAACACCCTCAAAGTTCTCATTTCCTCCTATAAAAAGCTGTAAACAATATATATTTTAACTTTAGATATCCATAAGCTCTGTAAACAAACCTGTAGATCTGTAAACACCATGAAAACGTGTCCCTTGTATCGTATAAACAACTGCAAACATATAATTTTACCCATAAACACTGTAAACACCCTGAAAGCATGTCCATTCTCTCTGTAAACACTTGTAAACAATTTATTTTAACCTCTTGTAAGCTCCAAACACTATAAACAAGCTATTAGAACTGTAAACAACCTAAAAGTATGTCCATTCTCTCTGTAAACACTTGTAAACAATTTATTTTAACCTCTTGTAAGCCCAAAAACACTGTAAACAAGCTACTAGAACTATAAACAACCTGAAAGCATGTCCATTCTTTCTCTAAACACTTGTAAACAATTTATTTTAACCTCTTGTAAGCCCAAAAACACTGTAAACAATCTATTAGAACTGTAAACAACCTAAAAGCATGTCCATTCTGTCTGTAAACACTTGTAAACAATTTATTTTAACCTCTTGTAAGCCCCAAAACACTGTAAACAAGCTACTAGAACTGTAAACAACCTGAAAGCATGTCCATTCTTTTGTAAACACTTGTAAACAATTTATTTTAACCTCTTGTAAGCCCCAAAACACTGTAAACAAGCTACTAGAACTGTAAACAACCTAAAAGCACGTCCATTATGTCTGTAAACACTTGTAAACAATTTATTTTAACCTTGTAAGCCCCAAAACACTGTAAACAAGCTACTAGAACTGTAAACAACCTGAAAGCATGTCCATTCTTTATGTAAACACTTGTAAACAATTTATTTTAACCTCTTGTAAGCTCCAAACAATATAAACAATTGTAAACACCCTGAAAGCAATTCCATTCTATCTGTAAACACCTGTAAACAATCTACTTTAATCTCTTGAAAACCCCAAAACACTGTAAACAAGCTATTAGAAGTGTAAACACCCAGAAAACATGCCCATTCTTCTGCAAACACTTGTAAACAATTTATTTTAACTTGTTGTAAGCCCCAAAACACTATTTGAATTGTAAACATCCTGAAAGCATGTCCATTCTATCTGTAAACACGTGTAAACAATTTTTTTTCTACCCAAAAAACAGCAAACAAATGTAAATCCTACGACCTTACTTTCTTACTGCAAACAGCTGTAAACAATCTATCTCACCCTTAAACATCCTTAAACACTGTAAACAACCTAAAAGCATGTCCATTCTTTCTGTAAACACTTGTAAACAATTTATTTTAACCTCTTATAAGCCCCAAAATACTGTAAACAAGCTAGTAGAACTGCAAACAACCTAAAAGCACCTCCATTCTATCTGTAAACACCTGTAAACAATTTATTTTAACCTCTTGTAAGTTCCAATATACTGTAAACAAGCTACTAGAACTGCAAACAACCTGAAAGTATGTCCATTCTTTCTCTAAACACTTGTAAACAATTTATTTTAACCTCTTGTAAGCCCCAAAACACTGCAAACAAGCTACTAGAACTGTAAACAACCTGAAAGCATGTCCATTCTTTATGTAAACACTTGTAAACAATTTATTTTAACCTCTTGTAAGCTCCAAACACTATAAACAAGCTACTAGAACTGTAAACAACCTGAAAGCATGTCCATTCTTCCTGTAAACACTTGTAAACAATTTATTTTAACCTCTTGTAAGCTCCAAACACTATAAACAATTGTAAACACCTTGAAAGCAATTCCATTCTATCTGTAAACACCTGTAAACAATCTATTTTAATCTCTTGAAAACCCCAAAACACTGTAAACAAGCTATTAGAAGTGTAAACACCCAGAAAACATGCCCATTCTTCTGTAAACACTTGTAAACAATTTATTTTAACTTGTTGTAAGCCCCAAAACACTATTTGAATTGTAAACATCCTGAAAGCATGTCCATTCTATCTGTAAACACGTGTAAACAATTTTTTCTACCCCAAAAAACAGCAAACAAATGTAAATCCTACGACCTTACTTTCTTACTGCAAACAGCTGTAAACAATCTATCTCACCCTTAAACATCCTTAAACACTGTAAACAACCTAAAAGCATGTCCACTCTTTCTGTAAACACTTGTAAACAATTTATTTTAACCTTCTGTAAGCCCCCAAAACACTGTAAACAAGCTACTAGAACTGTAAACAACCTAAAAGCATGTTCATTCTATCTGTAAACACCTGTAAACAATTTATTTTAACCTCTTGTAAGTTCCAAAACACTGTAAACAAGCTACTAGAACTGTAAACAACCTAAAAGCATGTCCATTCTATCTGTAAACACCTGTAAACAATTTATTTTAACCTCTTGTAAGTTCCAAAACACTGTAAACAAGCTACTAGAACTGTAAACAACCTAAAGGCATGTCCATTCTTTCTCTAAACACTTGTAAACAATTTATTTTAACCTCTTGTAAGCCCCAAAACACTGTAAACAAGCTACTAGAACTGTAAACAACCTAAAAGCACGTCCATTCTATCTGTAAACACCTGTAAACAATTTATTTATTTTTATCCAAGAAAACAGCAACTTTTTTTTTTTTTTTTTTTTTTTTTTTTTACGTATGGAAGAGGGCCAGCCAAGGGCAAAAAAAAGAAAGTTAGAAAAAAGGCCACTTGAGCGCTGGCTCTCCAAAGAGTAGAAAAAGTGGCAAAACCGTCAGCCAGAATTAGGGGAGCAAATGCCTCGATACCTCCCTCTTAAAAGAAGACAAGTTGTAGGAATTTGGAAATACAGATGCAGGGAGGGAGTTCCAGAGTTTACCAGTGAAAGGGATGAATGATTGAGCGTACTGGTTAACTCTTGCATTAGAGAGTTGGACAGAATAGGGATGAGAGGAAGAAGAAAGCCTTGTGCAGCGTGGCCGCAGGAGGAGGGGAGGCATGCAGTTAGCAAGATCAGTAGAACAGTTACCATGAAAATAGCGATAAAATATAGAAAGGGATGCAACATTTCGGCGGTGAGAAAGAGACTGAAGACAGTTAGTCAGAGGAGGGAGTTGATGAGACGAAGAGCTTTCGATTCCACCCTATCAAGCAAAGCTGTGTGACTGGAACCCCCAAACATGCGAAGAGTACTCCATACAGGGACGGATAAGGCCCTTATACAGAGTAAGCAGTTGGAGGGCGAGAAAAACTGGCGGAGACGCCTCAGAACACCTAACTTCATAGAAGCTGTTTTAGCAAGAGATGAGATGTGAAGTTTCCAGTTAAGATTATGAGCAAAGGACAGACCGAGGATATTCATTGTGGAAGAGGAGACAGTTGAGTGTCATTGAAGAAGAGGGATAGTTGTCTGGAAGGTTGTGTCGAGTTGATAGATGGAGGAATTGAGTTTTGAGGCATTGAAAACTACTAGATTTTCTCTGCCCCAATCGGAAATTTTAGAAAGATCGGAAGTCAGGCGTTCCGTGGCGTCCCGCGTGATCTGTTAATTTCCTGAAGGGTTGGACGTCTCTGAAAGAACGTGGAAAGATGTAGGGTGGTATCATCAGCGTAGGAGTGGATAGGGCAAGAAGTTTGGTTAAGAAGGTCATTAATGAATAATAGAAAGAGAGTGGGTGACAGGACAGAACCCTGAGGAACACCACTATTAATAGGTTTAGGAGAAGAACAGTAGCCGTCTACCACAGCAGCAATAGAGCGGTCGGAAAGGAAACTTGAGATAAAGTTGCAGAGAGAAGGATAGAAGCCGTAGGAGGGCAGTTTTGAAATCAAAGCTTTATGCCAGACTCTATCAAAAGCTTTTGATATGTCTAACGCAACAGCAAAAGTTTCACCGAAATCTCTAAAAGAGGATGACCAAGACTCAGTAAGGAAAGCCAGAAGATCACCAGTAGAGCGACCTTGACGGAAGCCATACTGGCGATCAGACAGAAGATTGTGAAGTGACAGATGTTTGAGAATCTTCCTATTCAGGATAGATTCAAAAACTTTAGACAAGCAAGAGATTAAAGCTATAGGACGGTAGTTTGAGGGGTTAGAACGGTCACCCTTTTAGGAACAGGCTGAATGTAGGCGAACTTCCAGCAGGAAGGAAAGGTAGAAGTCGATAGACAAAGTTGGAAGAGTTTGGCCAGGCAAGGTGCAAGCACAGAAGCACAGTTTTTGAGAACAATAGGAGGGACCCCATCAGGTCCATAAGCCTTCCGAGGGTTTAGGCCAGCAAGGGCATGGAAAACATCATTACGAAGAATTTTGATTGTAGACATGAAATAGTCAGAGGGAGGAGGAGAGGAGGACAAGCCCAGAATCGTCCAAGGTGGAGTTGTGAGCAAAGGTTTGAGAAAAGAGTTCAGCTTTAGAGACAGAAGAGATGGCAGTGGTGCCATCAGGATGAAATAAAGGAGGGAAACAGGAACAAGTGAAGTTATTGGAGATGTTTTTAACCAGACGCCATAAGTCTCGAGGGGAGTTTGAGTTTGAAAGGTTTTGACATTTCCTATTTATGAAAGAGTGTTTGGCAAGTTGAAGAACACACTTGGCATGATTCCGGGCAGCACTGTAACTCCTTACTTTCTTATTGTAAACAGCTGTAAACAATCTATCTTGACTTTAAACACCCTTAAACAATGTCAACACCCTGAAAACATGTCCATCCCATCTGTAAACACTTGTAAACAAACTAATTTAACCTCCTGCAAACCCAAAAACTGTAAACAAGCTACTAGAACTGTAAACACCCTGAAAGCTTGTCCATTATATCTGTAAACACTTGCAAACAATATATCTTATACCCAACAACATTGTAAACCTCTCCTAGCACTGTAAACACCCTTAAAATTATATTTTCTTGTAAACAGCTGTAAACAATTGATCTTACCCTTAAACGCTGTAAACAAGGCATTAGAAATGTAACCACCTTCAAAGTATGCCACTTTTATCATGTAAACACCTGTAAACAATATCTTAGCCCCCTTGTACACACAAAAACACTGCAAACAAGCTATCAGAACTGTAAATACCATGAAAGCATATTCCTTCCATATGTAAACACTTGCAAACTATTTATTCTAACCCCTTATAAACCCCAAAAACTGTAAACAACCTATTGGAACTGTAAACATTCTTAAAACTTAACTTTCTTCTTGTAAACAGCCATAAACAATTTCTCTTACCCTTAAACACTGTAAACAATCTTATAAAACTGTAAACACCTTGAAAACCTGATCCTTCCTTCCTATCAACACTTGTAAACAACTAATCTTAGCCCTTTTTCACTGAACAACCATGTAAACAGTAAACAACATAACAGCATCCTTTTCCGATCTGCAAATACCATGAGCACTATGCAAACACCCACACCATCCTGCAAACAATTTGTAATCCTAAAAACACGTAAACAATACTCTAAAACCCAGAAAACACATTGTAAACAACTGTCTTAACCTTTAAAACACTGCAAACATTTTTTCAACTCTGCAAACACCACGTTGTCTATTTAAACACTCTGAAACCACGTTAAAACACTGCAAACAACTAATTTAAAGTCTGTACACTAAGAAACACTGTAAACACGCTTACTTCTCTGTAAACAATCAATAAACCACATTAAAACCTTGTAAACAACTATTTTTCACCTCGTCTTACAGCTAACACCCTGCAAACACCTTGAAACTACCTTAAAAATTGCAAACAACTAATCTGAACCCAGTACATCAGTAAACACCCTGCAAACAACACGTGGTAAATGTAAACACCTTAAAAGCATCTTAAAATACTACAAACAACTAATCTAAACCCTGAAGTTCACTAAAGACTACAAACAAACTCTTCTCACCTTGTAAACAACTTATAAACAACCTAAAACCCTTATAAACAACTATTTTACCTGAAACCACGTTAAAACACTGCAAACAACTCATTTAAATCCTGTACACAAAAAAGCACGCAGTAAACGCGCTTCCCACCCTGTAAACAACCAGATAAACCACCTTCAAACCTTGTAAACAACTATTTTTACAGTTTCAAATAGTAAACACCCTGTAAACACCTTGATACTATCTTAAAATACAGCAAACAATTTATTAAAACCCTGAAGATTAATAAATACTACAAACAATTTTTCCCACCTTGCAAACACCACGTGGGCAATGTAAACAAACTGAAACCATCTTAAACCTCTACAAACAACAAATTTAAACCCTGTACAGTAGCAAACAAACTGTAAACACCCAATTCCCACCATGCAAACACCACGTGGTCTATGTAAACAAACTGAAACCACCTAAAACCTCTACAAACAACAAATTCAAACCCTGTACAGTAGCAAACAAACTGTAAACACCCAATTCCCACCAGCAAACACCACGTGGTCTATGTAAACAAACTGAAACCACCTAAAACCTCTACAAACAACTAATTTAAACCCTATACAATAGCAAACAAACTGTAAACACCCAATTCCCACCAAGCAAAACCACGTGGTCTATATAAACAAACCTGAAACCACTTTAAACATTGCAAACAACTCATTTAAACCCTCTACACTATAAAACAAGATGTAAACACCATATCCCCACCAAGTAAACAGCAAGTAGGGTATGTAAACAACCCAGCAGCCTGTAAACAACATCTTGCAAACATAAACGTAGTCAGTACCCTTGTAAACAACCCTAGTATAACCTGTTGATATGTAAACAATATGTCAAGTGTAGGTTTTGTCTTGTAAACACGGTAAGCTTGTCAGTGTGTAAACAATGACATGTAAACACCACGCTGTACACACACACACACACACGCACACGCACACACACACACACACGGTCAAAACATAAACAAAACACACAACATCGGATTAAAAATGCAAATATCTACGTACACACACACATACGGACACTGCCACGCCCACAGCACATGCCCACAGCACCTCCCCACGCCCCGCCCACGCCTCACCACGCCCACGCCACACAGACACAGAAAAAACGCAAAAAATAAAAATATTCACACTCTTGCTAGTAATATTGGCACCCAGGGCTCTAGCAACAGTGCCACCTTATTTCGTGTCATTGTGGGCGTGTGGGTGGCGCTGGGTGGGCGTTTTGGCGGGGGAAAGGTGCCACGCCCTCCTGCTGTGGCTGTCAGTGGGGAATTGTTGAACTTACGGTAAATACAGCGTCTATTTTTAGCTTTGAAGGAGAGGGAGGAGGGAGGCCAGTCTCCCGCACTAAGGCACCCCGTTGAACTAGTGACGTCATGTACCCTTCCGCTGCTGCAAACTAGTACTTTTATAGCCAAAGTCTTCAATACAACAAACTTATAACGAAAAGTACGCTAAAATTCCAACTTACATTTTTTCGTATCGATTTTTTCGTTCGGTTGAGTATTTCGTATTATTTGAAATATTTATTACCTTCCAAACTTCACCTAGCAACGACTACCAGCGCATTTAAACTCGACATAATATACATAAAAAATTACGATAAATCCAACTAACGTAATATCTAACGCCAAAACGCAATTTATACGTTATCTCAGCGCATTTCAGTATCTTGTCGACATTTTGGGCAGGGCTAGACACGTGACGTCACAGATAGGAAGTGATGACGCAATGCTCAACCGCGAGACAGATAACCAACAAACCCTTCTTTTCACTCTAATACAACCAACATGGGCGCCTGTGACCTCCCCTAGCATTGCATTTACGCCCTAATAGTCATGATAGGGCCCCCGCATGGGTTAAATAATGGGCAGGGAGCGAGATAATAGTAGGGTGGGCGTGGCTTAGCGGGTGACGTAAGAAGAATCAATACATGGGCGGGGTTTGTCGTTTGAGTGGGCGGAGGATGTGCGTGTTTGCTAGTGGTGGTGGTGGTGGTGGTACTATTATACTACTACTATTACTACTATTGTCTGCCTTATTTATACTTACTATTTCTTTCATTACATCTTTACTATTATAGATTTTTGTATATCTTGTTACCTCCACCACCACTACTACTACTACTACTACTACTACAATTACTATTACTACTGTTACCAATACTTATCTACTTAAAAAAAATACTTATATTCAAAGATACCTGTTTTATTACGAGAAATCTCCAAAATCTGATTAAAACTTAAGTTATCTCAATTTTATCCTAACTAAAGCAAACTTAACTCAATCTTAACCTTAATATATCCACAAACATACCTCTCTCTCTCTCTCTAATATATCTTACCAAAAAGTTCCACCATTACGAGAATTAAAGATCGGATAAGGAAAAACGAGACAAACTTAGATAAATAAAGGAATAATTGATGGCCATTAATAAATACATGGATATACATTTAGTTCTCTATAAAAAATTACGAAGGATGATTTAAACACTCGAGAAATGCAATATTTATTTGAGAATTTGTATAAGCAGAGAGAGAGAGAGAGAGAGAGAGAGAGAGAGAGAGAGAGAGAGAGAGAGAGAGAGAGAGAGAGAGAGAGAGAGAGAGAGAGAGAGAGAGAGAAATATATATGTGCGTTTCTTGCAAGGATTAAAACACACACACACACACACACACACACACACACACACACACACACACACAAGTAAAGAGAGATAATGTAGAGAGAGAGAGAGAGAGAGAGAGAGAGAGAGAGAGAGAGAGAGAGAGAGAGAGAGAGAGAGAGAGAGAGAGAGAGAGAGAGAGCACAACACCAACACAACCATAAACAAAAGTAAACAAATATAAACAAAAAAAAGAAAAATATGTTTATTCACATTATAAACTTTTTCTATCATTATTATTATTATTATTATTATTATTATTATTATCATTATTTTGTGCTAAAGACATTTTCTTATTTACTTATAAAAAAGTTAAGTGTACCATTTTGTGCTTTAAATAGTAGTAGTAGTAGTAGTAGTAGTAGTAGTAGTAGTGGAAGTAGTAAAAGTAGAACAATAAGTAGTAGTAGTAGTAGTAGTAGTAGTAGTAGTAGTAGTAGTAGTAGTAGTAATAGTAATAATAATAATAATAATAATAATAATAATAATAATAATAATAATAATAGAGAGAGAGAGAGAGAGAGAGAGAGAGAGAGAGAGAGAGAGAGAGAGAGAGAGAGAGAGAGAGAGAGAGCCATCTCACCATAAACAAAATAGCAAACAAAATCAAAATATCGAAGTAAAAAATAGAAAAACCCAAAAACGAAAAACACAACATTGTCTACACCACCACCACCACCTAATTGTTTGTTTGCACTGTTTACACCCCTAACCCTTTACTTCCCATTGTTTACCTGTTTACCTATACACAACCGCTCTACAGGTGCCACTGAATGCAAACAACGTCAATTATCTACCTTGTTTGCATCTTGTTTATATTTTCGTGTTTGTTTACGAGTATTGTTTGTATTTTCAAGTGTATTGCTTTGTAAACAGAAATATATCAATGTGACTTCATTTAATCTATTTTTGTGATATTGTTTACATTTAGTACTTGTTTACGGTGCTGTCTGCAGTTTTTGTCATGTGTATCACTTTAAATGCAAACAAAAACTATATAGTTGTGCCATTTTTTTGCAATTTTCTATGGTTATTATATTGTTTGCTTGTTTACATGTTTACAAATGTTCCTTTCGTCATTGTTTACAGTGAGATTATCTTATGAACACAATGGTTATACAGTAAATTGTCTGCATCATCCTTGTTTACACCATGAATCATTTCCTTATAAACAAATAAACATCGACCATGTACTCCATATTTCCCAAGGCATGGTTTGTTTACATTTGTTTACATATATAATTGGCTTAGTTTTCATCACGTATTACTCAAATCATAAACAAAACTCAAATTTGTCTACATAAGTGTCACTAATAATGTTTGTTTGCATCTCCTTATACTTGTTTACATCGCTATTTGCTTGTTTTTGTGTTGTTTGCAGAATATATTGTTTGATTCTTACTATAAACAATGAAAAACCTAAAAGCATTCCTATACTCAACTCAATGTAGCCATCTTTACACTTGTTTACATTGTTTACACTTCCTTCTATATATTGTCTGCATCATTATTTCCTTAAGACAATTAATTTAACTTTCCCTTCATATAATCATTGGCATGTTTTCTATAGTCTACATTTGTTTATCCTTGTTTGCATTATTTTCATGAATTTCCTGTTTACTCTCCTTTTCGCTAATTGTTTACACCTTATATTTCATCAAACATCAATAAACATACCTTTTGTCGTCATTAACCTCATCTTGTTTACATTCTAGACTTGTTTACACTATTTGTTTACACTCTAATCACCAAGTATCTTCTGAAACGACTTTTATCAGATTGAGTGTTTACACTTTTAAATTCACTTACACCACTTGTTTACCTGCCAAACCTTGATTTTATACATCAAGTAAGCCTGTGAGAGTTGTTTAGTATTTTGTTTACAGTTGTCTGCACTTAACCTAATAAAATACCTTAATTTAGTTTTAATCTCAAATATAACCCGGATTATTGTTGTTTACTTTTTTAGAGCTCATTTACAGCTGCTTGGCCTTGTTTACATAATTTTAACACTTGTCTACATGTAAACAATTAAAAACACCAAAAACTTGTGTAGTAATCATATTTAACTAGCTGAATCTGTTGCTTGGCCTTGTTTACAGTTCATGGTTTGCAGATCTTTGCTTGTTTACACTTTTTCACTTGTTTACACTCAAACTAATAAAAACACCCAAAAACTGTCTTATTCTCAAATTTAAATAGGTTTGATTTTGTTTACACCTGTTTAGTTTGTTTACTTATTTTTACATTTGTCTACACTCAAACTAATAAAAACAACCCAAACTTGCCTTGCTCTTAAATTTAACTAAGTGATGTTGTTTGCCTGTTTACACTTCAGTTTGGCTTGTTTACAATTTATTTCACCCTTGTTTACACTCAAACTAATAAAAAAAATTCCCAAAACTTGCCTTTGTCTCAATTTTACCTAGAGTAGTTAATAATTTTTGTATACACAGATTGTTTGCAGTTGTTTGCACTTTTTTTCACACAAACTAATAAAAAACTTGCCTTGTTCTCAAATTTAACCAGATGATGTTGTTTAATTTTGTTTACAGCGATTGTTTGCAGTTGTTTGCTTTACTTGCGGCGCCTTGTTTGCTGGTCCACCTCCGGAAGCTCGCTGAAGTCCTCCTCTGAACTTCTTTTGGCTGAAACAAACACCAGTCCTGTTTTCATTAGTGTGTGTGTGTGTGTGTGTGTGTGTGTGTGTGTGTGTGTGTGTGTGTGTGTGTGTGTGTGTGTGTGTGTGTGTGTGTGTGTGTGTGTGTGTGTGTGTGTGTAGCAAACAAATCAAATATAAAGAAAACAAAATGTAAAGTTTATATTATGTCTCTCTCTCTCTCTCTCTCTCTCTCTCTCTCTCTCTCTCTCTTCCTTCTTCCTTCTTCCTTCTTCTCTCTCCCTTCTTCCCTCTTCCCTCAACCCTCTCCCGTCTTCCGTCTCCCCTCTCCCTTCTTCCCTCTTCCCTTCTCCCCTCTCCACCACTCACAGTCATCCTTCCGTCCTTTCCTGTTCTTCCTCTCGGCCAATTTCTTCCGCTGTGCCATCTGCTCCGCTTGTCGCTCTCTCATTTGCCGCAGGTGGAAATGGATGAAGTTCCACATCATCCAGGCCTGCACCAGACACACCGCCACCAGTGCGTTCAGTCTGGGGGGGAGGGCACGGTTAGGTTAGGTTAGGTTAAGATGTGTTTGTGTGTGTGTGTGTTTTGGGGTTCGTATCTTTGTTTTCAGGGTGTAGTTGTGTTTTTTCTGGGTGTTTTAAGAGTGTTTTTGTATGTTTTGGTGTTTTGTGTGTGTGTGTGTGTGTGTGTTTACCTAGTTGTAGTTTTCCAGGGCCTGGGGTTTACGCTGGTGTGGCCCCATCTTCATATCTACACTTATCCAATTTTTCTTTAAAATTATGTACACTCGTTGCAGACACTACTTCTTCATTTAAACTGTTCCACGTCTCAACACATCTTTGCGGGAAACTATATTTTTTAACATCTTTCAGACATCTTCCCTTCCTCAGCTTTTTACTATGCGATCTTGTGCTTCTAGTGTCATATTCTTCTCTCAGGATCAGTTTCTCATTATCCACTTGGTCCATTCCGTTGATCAATTTATAAACTTGTATCAGATCCCCTCTCTCTCTCTCTCTCTCTCTCTCTCTCTCTCCCTTCTTTGTTCCAGGGTTGGTAGATCCATAGCCTTTAGTCTCTCCTCATATGTCATCCCTTCAAATTCTGGAACCATTCTTGTAGCCATTTTTTGTAGTCTCTCCAACTTCCTTATGTGTTTCTTTTTATGAGGGGTCCACACTACTCCTGCATATTCCAATCTGGGTCTTATTATAGTACTTAGCAATTTCTTCATCATTTCTTTGTCCATGTAGTGAAATGCTACTCCAATATTCCTTACCAAATTATACGTCTCTCTAAAAATTCTATCAATATGGCTTACTGGTTGATTGTGGCCAGGAACTATCTCAAACCTTTACAAATAAGAATCTCTCTCTCTCTCTCTCTTTTGGTGGGGTCAGGTTAGGTTAAATTTCCTTTTTTTTCTCTTTCTTTCTTTGTTTTATCTTATTTTCTTGTGGTGGAGTGAGTTTAGGTTAGGTTAGGTTAGGTTAGGTTAGGTTGGGTTAGGTTAGGTTGGGTTAGGTTAGGTTAGGTTAGGTTGGGTTAGGTTAGGTTGGGTTAGGTTAGGTTAGGTTAGGTTGGGTTAGGTTAGGTTGGGTTAGGTTAGGTTAGGTTAGGTTAGGTTGGGTAAATAGATAATTAAATGAATAGATAGAGAGATAGCCTGATAGATTATTTTAACCCCTTCAGTACTGGGACACATTTTTACCTTGAGATTTGTGTACCATTAGACCATTTTATTGACATTAGCAAGGGTCTATGGAGGGCACAAGATTAATGGCCACAGTCTTCACTATTTTAACCCCTTCAGTACTGGGACACATTTTTACCTTGAGATTTGTGTACCATTAGACCATTTTATTGACATTAGCAAGGGTGTATGGAGGGCACAAGATTAATGGCCACAGTCTTCACTATTTTAACCCCTTCAGTACTGGGACACATTTTTACCTTGAGATTTGTGTACCATTAGACCATTTTATTGACATTAGCAAGGGTGTATGGAGGGCACAAGATTAATGGCCACAGTCTTCACTATTTTAACCCCTTCAGTACTGGGACACATTTTTACCTTGAGATTTGTGTACCATTAGACCATTTTATTGACATTAGCAAGGGTGTATGGAGGGCACAAGATTAATGGCCACAGTCTTCACTATTTTAACCCCTTCAGTACTGGGACACATTTTACCTTGAGATTTGTGTACCATTAGACCATTTTATTGACATTAGCAAGGGTGTATGGAGGGCACAAGATTAATGGCCACAGTCTTCACTATTTTAACCCCTTCAGTACTGGGACACATTTTTACCTTGAGATTTGTGTACCATTAGACCATTTTATTGACATTAGCAAGGGTGTATGGAGGGCACAAGATTAATGGCCACAGTCTTCACTATTTTAACCCCTTCAGTACTGGGACACATTTTTACCTTGAGATTTGTGTACCATTAGACCATTTTATTGACATTAGCAAGGGTGTATGGAGGGCACAAGATTAATGGCCACAGTCTTCACTATTTTAACCCCTTCAGTACTGGGACACATTTTTACCTTGAGATTTGTGTACCATTAGACCATTTTATTGACATTAGCAAGGGTCTATGGAGGGCACAAGATTAATGGCCACAGTCTTCACTATTTTAACCCCTTCAGTACTGGGACACATTTTACCTTGAGATTTGTGTACCATTAGACCATTTTATTGACATTAGCAAGGGTGTATGGAGGGCACAAGATTAATGGCCACAGTCTTCACTATTTTAACCCCTTCAGTACTGGGACACATTTTTACCTTGAGATTTGTGTACCATTAGACCATTTTATTGACATTAGCAAGGGTCTATGGAGGGCACAAAGATTAAGATACTACTATATTTAACCCTTTCTCTCTCTCTCTCTCTCTCTCTCTCTCTCTCTCAAACTCCTTTTTCTCTTCCTTCCACCTTCTCCTCCTCCTTCTCTAGTTACCCTCTCTCTCTCTCTCTCTCTCTCTCTCTCTCTCTCTCTCTCTCAATTACCCATCATTCCTTTCAATCTCTACTTAACCCAGCCCTCTCTCTCTCTCTCTCCTCTCTCTCTCTCTCTCTCTCACCTAATGACAGGAGTATTGAAGTTCCCAGCAGCGGTGTCAAGGATCTGGTCATCAGCGCTTCCCAGGCCATAGTGGAAGGTCAGGATGGCAATGATGATGGAGATTAGACGACAACACACAAACACAACATTCCACACTCTGAAACCTGCGGCATAGGGGTGTTTGGTTAGGTTAGGTTAGCGGAGGTTCGAGTGTGTGTGTTTTTGTGTGTTTTTTTGGGGTTTGGTTAGGTTAGGTTAGGTTAAGGTGTGTTTGTGTGTGTGTGTTGAATAATTTGTGTTTTTTTGTGTGTTTTAGTGCATGTTTTTATTTCTTTGCATTAGTTTTGGGGTGTTTTTGTGTGTTTGGTTTATGTCTGTGGTGTTTAAATGATCATACAGTCTGGCCCCCTCTCTCTCTCTCTCTCTCTCTCACAAAACAGAAGACTTATGTGTGAATGCAAAGTGTGGGGAGAGATTACACTGATAAGTGAAGAGAGAGAGAGAGAGAGAGAGGTGGGAGTGATTATACAAGACAGCCTGACTCCAGAAAGACACAACACTGGACTGTTTGCTGCAACACACAACACACTAACTAACATCAGGCTGGCGTTCAATGACAGGGATAAGAGGACCATGAAAAACATCATAACCACCATGTCCACACCTACACCAGGATATACAGCAGTGGTGTGGTGTGTGGTGTGATGTGGCCACCATACAGGCAGAAAGACATGAAGAAGGTGGAAAGAATGCAAAGGACTGCTACAAAGATGGTGGCAGAGATGAAGGACCTTCCCTATGAAGAAACACTCAAGGAAATGGAACTACCAACTTTGAAGGACAGACGGGAGAGAGGAGACCTAATGACCATGTACAACACAGTCAACCGGATGGGAAAGACAGACACACAGACAGACAGACAACACCTGCTAACACTGACAGAGGATGGACACACACATACACACACACAGACAACACCTGGTAACACTGATGCAGGATGGAGACAGACACACAAGAGGACAGCAAGCTCATGAAGTGTGTGTGTGAGGAACATTAAGAAGTTGAGTTTGCACACAGGACGGGGGACATCTGGAACGCTCCACTAAAGACACTAACACCACTCAGTGTACACACATTGAAGGAAAACCTGGTCAAATGTACATACGGAGACAGCTCACAACGAACCACACCCAAACCTGTAACATACACCAAACACTACCAAACACACCCAAATACCACCAAACAGCCCTAAACCTACACCAAACACAACCCAAACACACACCAACCCTCCAAACACACAAAATACACATCAAACCCCCAAACACACAAAACACAAACCAAAACACCAACAAACACACTCAAAACACCCCTAAACACCACCAAACACACTCAAAACATCCCTAAACACCCACAAACACACTCAAAACACCCTGTAATAGACAACTAGGTAAACACACACACACACACACATACACTAGTAGTAAGGACAGAAAGAGGAAGAGGAGGAGAAGGAGAAATAACTCTCTCTCTCTCACACACACACACACACACACACACACACACAGAGATATGCTAAAAAAAAACAGTTAACTCTAAAACACCCAAAATTAGACTATACAGCAACAGTCTGGCTACCAAACAAGAAGAAACACACAAGGCAAGCAGAGAGAACGCAGCATATGAAGAAAGGCTATGAACACTGGGCCTTGGAACCTTAGAATTGACACACACACACAGACAGACACACACATGAGAATACTGGGCCTTTAAACCTTAGAATAGCAAAGGAGAGAGATTTAATACCAGTGGAAGGATTAGACAGAAGACTTATAGAGGATACAAACGCAGGAGGCATCAAAAAACACTTGTTCTCTCATAAAGACTAAATTTTAAAGCCACAGAAATGATTTGCATAGTTTTCAAGAGTGTTTCTCCAGTTAATAATGTAGAAATCTTACCCACGTGCCTCTAGAGCGATAAAAAACAACCTACAAACTTGTCCAGGAGGGAAATTGTTCAAAGTCACTGTAGGAAGGACAACAAATAAACTCAAGAGGAAGGTTGGATTTGTGGAGATATGGAGACAGGACACCGACACCACCACCACCACCACCACCACAGCTCACGTCCTCTATGTTACAAGTACGTCAACACAACAACAAAGGTTCATGTATTCTTTCTACAACACTACAAAACAAGAACACACACAGGTATATTTTAGTGGGGTGTTTTTGGGTGTTTTTGAGTGTTTTTGGGTGTTTTTGAGTGTTTTTGGGTGTTTTTGTGTTTTGTGTGTTTTGTGTTTTGTGTGTTTTGTGTGTTTTGTGTGTTTTGGTGTGTTTTGAGTGTTTTTGTGTGTTTTTGAGTGTTTTGGGTGTTTTTGTGTGTTTTGAGTGTTTTGGGGTGTTTTGAGTGTTTTGGTGTTTTTTGTGTTTTTGTGTGTTTTGTGTGTGTTTTGGTGTGTTTTGAGTGTTTTGGTGTGTTTTGGGTGTTTTGGTGTGTTTTGTGTTTTGTGTGTTTTGGGTGTTTTGTATATTTGTGTGTTTTGTGTGTTTTTGTGTTTTGGTGTGTTTTGGATGTTTTGGTGTGTTTTGGGTGTTTGGTGTGTTACTGGGATGTTTTGTGTGTTTTAAGGTGTTTCTAGTGTTTTGAGTGTTTTAGTGGTGTTTTGGAGGGTTTTGGTTGAGGTGTTGGGGGTGTTTTGGGTGTTTTGGGTGTTTTGAATTATTTGGTGTGTTTTTTGGGGTGTTTTGAAATGTTTTGGGATGTTTTGGTGCGTTTCAGGGTGTTTTGGTGCGTTTTGAGGTGTTTTGGTGTATTTTTTATGTGTTTAGGGGTCACATCACAATGCACCCGACCTCATCATAATGCTCCTATCTTTAACCACCTCCAGTTCCTACAACGTTATCATATTCCTGAGATATTTTTGTCGTTTAGGGATTGACGGATTTCACTAGCACCATTTAGAAAGCACACAGGGGTAACTATGCTGGTTCGTAAGTGTGTTTCGGTGGTCCAATCTTTGTTAAACTACCAAAAACACACCAAAATACACCAAAACACACCAAAACACATCAAAAACACACCAAAACACACCAAAACACATCAAAAACACACCAAAACACATCAAAACACATCAAAACACACCAAAACACATCAAAACACACCAAAACACATCAAAACGCAAACACCAAACACATCAAAACACATCAAAACACATCAAAACACACCAAAACACATCAAAACACATCAAAACACACCAAAACACATCAAAACACACCAAAACACACCAAAACACACCAAAAACACAAAAACACATCAAAAAACACAGAAACACATCAAAAACACACCAAAACACATCAAAACACACCAAAACACACCAAAACACATCAAAAACACACCAAAACACATCAAAAACACACCAAAACACACCAAAAACACCCAAAACTGTATAACTGCAACTAGGTAAACACACACACACACACACACGCAGGGCCTACCAGTGTGAGCAGCCTGTGTCCTCTCGGCAAAGTATAGAAGGCGGCAGATGTGGTGTAGCCCCTCCTCGATAAACCGCAGGGTCAACAACACCAGCGCCACGTGGGTGAAGCTGTGGGGTCGGGGGTGGCCAGATTAGGTTAGGTTAGGTTAGTATATAGATAAATATATAGAGATTAATTGTTTAACTCTCTCTCTCTCTCTCTCTCTCTCTCTCTCTCTCTCTCTCTCTCTCTCTTTTTCATCCTATTTCTCTTTTTTTCTCTCTTTCTTTGTTTTTCTTTATTCTCTCTCTCTCTCTCTCTCTCTCTCTCTCTCTCTCTCTCTCTCTATCATGTTTCTCTCCATATTTTTCTCACTTTTTCTTTTTTTTATTTCTTTCATCCCCTCCCTCTCTCTCTCTCTCTCTCTCTCTCTCTCTCTCTCACTTGAGGACGTAGGCAGCAGCGCAGAAGATGAGGTAGAGAGAGGCATGCTGTATCTTGGCTGGCATTTCTTCTCTCTTCGTCTGTGGAGGAGGAGGAGGAGGAGGAGGAGGAGGAGGAGGAGGAGGAGGAGGAGGAGGAGGAGGAGGAAGATTAGAGTATTAGACCTCATTATATATCATCTTATTATCGTTATTCACTAAAAGACAGACAGACAGACAGACAGACAGACAGACAGACAGACAGACAGACACAAAATGACCACCACAAACTGTAAGGCCCCACCAAACCTAACCTAACCTAACCTAACACATTCTATTTATTTCATTTATTTATTTATTTGATGCCACACAGAGAACTATCAAGGTTAGACAAATGAATGATAGAAAGAATTGTCCCCTTCAATTGTTCTCGCCTTAAAAGAATCTAAAGTTACAGGCTTAGAAGTGGTTGTCTATAGGTGTATCATGAAACCTGTTCTTAAAATTAGTTGTATCTAAATTGTATGTAACCTAACCTAACCTAACCTAACCTAACCTTAACCTAACCTAACTTAACCTAATCTAACCTAACCTAATCTAACTTAACCTAATCTAATCTAACTCAACCCCTTCAGTAGCGTGACGTGTTTCCCTATTCATTGTGGTGACTATTTGGTGACTTTCCACAGCTTCACAAACTCATGTGGGGGTTAAAATAGTGAAGACTGTGGCCATTAATCTTGTGCCCTCCATACACCCTTGCTAATGTCAATAAAATGGTCTAATGGTACACAAATCTCAAGGTAAAAATGTGTCCCAGTACTGAAGGGGTTAAAATAGTGAAGACTGTGGCCATTAATCTTGTGCCCTCCATACACCCTTGCTAATGTCAATAAAATGGTCTAATGGTACACAAATCTCAAGGTAAAAATGTGTCCCAGTACTGAAGGGGTTAAAATAGTGAAGACTGTGGCCATTAATCTTATGCCCTCCATACACCCTTGCTAATGTCAATAAAATGGTCTAATGGTACACAAATCTCAAGGTAAAATGTGTCCCAGTACTGAAGGGGTTAAAATAGTGAAGACTGTGGCCATTAATCTTGTGCCCTCCATACACCCTTGCTAATGTCAATAAAATGGTCTAATGGTACACAAATCTCAAGGTAAAAATGTGTCCCAGTACTGAAGGGGTTAAAATAGTGAAGACTGTGGCCATTAATCTTGTGCCCTCCATACACCCTTGCTAATGTCAATAAAATGGTATAGTAACATACCCCAAACCACCCCAAAAACACCTCAAAACACAAAAACACTTCAAAACACCTCAAAATACCCCAAACATACCCCAGACACACAAAAACACCCAAAACACCCCCAAACACAGCAAAAACATCCCAAAACACCCAAAACACATCAAAATACCCCAAAACACACCCAAAACACCCCAAAACACACCACACCACCACAAAACACCCCAAAAACATCCCAAAACACACCAAAACACCCCAAAAAACCCAGTTATCCCAAAACACCACAAAAACACATCAAAACACCCCAAAACACACCACCAAAACACATAAAACACCCCAAACACACCCCAAAACACCCAAAACACTCCAACAACACCCCCAAAACACATCAAAAAACCCCTAAAACCCCCAAAACCCCCTTACCTTCTGGAAGTACAACTCTGGATAGCAATGGAGCCAGTAGGACATTTGCACTAAGAAGAAGAATTTGAGCATGAAGGACATCTGGGCGTGTCCTTCAGGGTAGCCCCCCCATAGGCTGCTGATGTCTTGTAGAAGGTTATCCCTGAGAGAGAGAGAGAGAGAGAGAGAGAGAGAGAGAGAGAGAGAGAGAGAGAGAGAGAGAGAGAGAGAGAGAGAGAGAGAGAGAGAGAGAGAATTATTTTTGGCTTATTTGTTTTTCTATGCATGAGAGAGAGAGAGAGAGAGAGAGAGAGAGAGAGAGAGAGAGAGAGAGAGAGAGAGAGAGAGAGAGAGAGAGAGAGAGATATATAGACAAGAATGAAGAAGAAAAAGAAGAAGAGGACAATCCAATACTACTACTACTACTACTACTACTACTACTACTACTACTACTACTACTACAACCACAACCACCACCAACCACCACCACCACCACAACTAAGAAAAAAAAAAAAAAAAAAAAAAAAAAAACCACCACCACCACCACCACCACTACTACTACTACTACTACTACTACTACTACTACTACTACTACTTACTTAACGAGGATATTGAGGCCCCAGGCAGCAGAAACAGCAGTAAAAATGAGCAGCTGGCCACTCTCATTAAATTTACTGTGTTTGATCTTACTTAGGTGAAGTTTACGGTTGATTTTCTGTGAGAGAGAGAGAGAGAGAGAGAGAGAGAGAGAGAGAGAGAGAGAGAGAGAGAGAGAGAGAGAGATATGGTGTTATTTTCATTTTTCATTTATTTCTTCTCTCTCTCACTTACACACACACACACACACACACTCAAAACACTCAAAAAAACACAAAACACACTAAAACACACACACATACATACACACTCCCAAACACCCCAAAACACCCCTAAAACACCCAAAACACCCTCAAACACACTTGAAACACCCCGAAACACACCAAAACACATCCAAACACACACCAAAAACACCCTCGAAACACACTCAAACACCCAAAAACCCACCCCAAAATAAAACACACTCAAAACACCCCAAAAACCCACCCAAAACACATCCAAAACCCCAAAACACCCCCGAACTTCACCGCACTCAAACCAGACCCCGCCTCGCGCATAGACACACACACTTACATCGAGAATATACTCCTGGATGATGGCGTGCATGACAATAGATATCAAACAGTAGAAGAAAATTGCGGCCACGTCTCTGGAGCCATAAGTGTAGGTCATGAGGGTCTCCGGGCCAGTGAGAGTCTCTGGGTCGGTTGCGTTGTGCTGGACTGCGATGAACACTGATGCTAGAGGTGCTGTGGCCTGTGAGAGAGAGAGAGAGAGAGAGAGAGTGAGTGAGAGATGGGGTGGGGGCAGTGTTTGGTGTAAATGTTTTTTTTTTTTTTCTTTCTAAGGTTTATGTGTGTGTGTGTGTGTGTGTGTGAGAGAGAGAGAGAGAGAGAGAGAGAGAGAGAGAGAGAGAGAGAGAGAGAGAGAGAGAGAGAGATATCACATGCTCGCTCACTTGCTCTTGCTCTCTTGCTCTCTCTCTCGCTCTCTCTCTCTCCCAACAATGAAGGGGTTAAAATAGTGAAGACTGTGGCCATTAATCTTGTGCCCTCCATGGACCCTTGCTAATGTCAATAAAATGGTCTAATGGTACACAAATCTCAAGGTAAAAATGTGTCCCAGTACTGAAGGGGTTAAAATAGTGAAGACTGTGGCCATTAATCTTGTGCCCTCCATGGACCCTTGCTAATGTCAATAAAATGGTCTAATGGTACACAAATCTCAAGGTAAAAATGTGTCCCAGTACTGAAGGGGTTAAAATAGTGAAGACTGTGGCCATTAATCTTGTGCCCTCCATGGACCCTTGCTAATGTCAATAAAATGGTCTAATGGTACACAAATCTCAAGGTAAAAATGTGTCCCAGTACTGAAGGGGTTAAAATAGTGAAGACTGTGGCCATTAATCTTGTGCCCTCCATGGACCCTTGCTAATGTCAATAAAATGGTCTAATGGTACACAAATCTCAAGGTAAAAATGTGTCCCAGTACTGAAGGGGTTAAAATAGTGAAGACTGTGGCCATTAATCTTGTGCCCTCCATACACCTTGCTAATGTCAATAAAATGGTCTAATGGTACACAAATCTCAAGGTAAAAATGTGTCCCAGTACTGAAGGGGTTAAAATAGTGAAGACTGTGGCCATTAATCTTGTGCCCTCCATACACCCTTGCTAATGTCAATAAAATGGTCTAATGGTACACAAATCTCAAGGTAAAAATGTGTCCCAGTACTGAAGGGGTTAAAATAGTGAAGACTGTGGCCATTAATCTTGTGCCCTCCATACACCCTTGCTAATGTCAATAAAATGGTCTAATGGTACACAAATCTCAAGGTAAAAATGTGTCCCAGTACTGAAGGGGTTAAAATAGTGAAGACTGTGGCCATTAATCTTGTGCCCTCCATGGACCCTTGCTAATGTCAATAAAATGGTCTAATGGTACACAAATCTCAAGGTAAAAATGTGTCCCAGTACTGAAGGGGTTAAAATAGTGAAGACTGTGGCCATTAATCTTGTGCCCTCCATGGACCCTTGCTAATGTCAATAAAATGGTCTAATGGTACACAAATCTCAAGGTAAAAATGTGTCCCAGTACTGAAGGGGTTAAAATAGTGAAGACTGTGGCCATTAATCTTGTGCCCTCCATACACCCTTGCTAATGTCAATAAAATGGTCTAATGGTACACAAATCTCAAGGTAAAAATGTGTCCCAGTACTGAAGGGGTTAAAATAGTGAAGACTGTGGCCATTAATCTTGTGCCCTCCATACACCCTTGCTAATGTCAATAAAATGGTCTAATGGTACACAAATCTCAAGGTAAAAATGTGTCCCAGTACTGAAGGGGTTAAAATAGTGAAGACTGTGGCCATTAATCTTGTGCCCTCCATACACCCTTGCTAATGTCAATAAAATGGTCTAATGGTACACAAATCTCAAGGTAAAAATGTGTCCCAGTACTGAAGGGGTTAAAATAGTGAAGACTGTGGCCATTAATCTTGTGCCCTCCATACACCCTTGCTAATGTCAATAAAATGGTCTAATGGTACACAAATCTCAAGGTAAAAATGTGTCCCAGTACTGAAGGGGTTAAAATAGTGAAGACTGTGGCCATTAATCTTGTGCCCTCCATACACCCTTGCTAATGTCAATAAAATGGTCTAATGGTACACAAATCTCAAGGTAAAAATGTGTCCCAGTACTGAAGGGGTTAAAATAGTGAAGACTGTGGCCATTAATCTTGTGCCCTCCATACACCCTTGCTAATGTCAATAAAATGGTCTAATGGTACACAAATCTCAAGGTAAAAATGTGTCCCAGTACTGAAGGGGTTAAAATAGTGAAGACTGTGGCCATTAATCTTGTGCCCTCCATACACCCTTGCTAATGTCAATAAAATGGTCTAATGGTACACAAATCTCAAGGTAAAAATGTGTCCCAGTACTGAAGGGGTTAAAATAGTGAAGACTGTGGCCATTAATCTTGTGCCCTCCATACACCCTTGCTAATGTCAATAAAATGGTCTAATGGTACACAAATCTCAAGGTAAAAATGTGTCCCAGTACTGAAGGGGTTAAAATAGTGAAGACTGTGGCCATTAATCTTGTGCCCTCCATACACCCTTGCTAATGTCAATAAAATGGTCTAATGGTACACAAATCTCAAGGTAAAAATGTGTCCCAGTACTGAAGGGGTTAAAATAGTGAAGACTGTGGCCATTAATCTTGTGCCCTCCATACACCCTTGCTAATGTCAATAAAATGGTCTAATGGTACACAAATCTCAAGGTAAAAATGTGTCCCAGTACTGAAGGGGTTAAAATAGTGAAGACTGTGGCCATTAATCTTGTGCCCTCCATACACCCTTGCTAATGTCAATAAAATGGTCTAATGGTACACAAATCTCAAGGTAAAAATGCGTAAACAATATTTCCCCTTTCAGTCAATAAGCGAGCAGTATTTCCCTCAGCCTAGGAAATACAGTGTTGCAGGGAAATGGAAATAGAGACACACAACACCACATAAACACACACCAAAGGGAATAGTAGAAATATATCGCTAGTATTAATGACTATCCTAACCTATCCTATCCTAACCTAACCTAACTCCAGTCTGTTCTAGATGTGGCAGATTCCAGAATTCCCAAGAGTGTTATGCTGACCACCAATTATCAGATTAAAATTGTCTGCCTACCTGCCTTTCCACAAGCTCTCTCTCTCTCTCTCTCTCTCTCTCTCTCTCTCTCTCTCTCTCTCTCTCTGACTTTCTTTTTTTTTCTTCTTACTTCCATTCTGTCAGTCTGTCTCTCTCTCTCTCTCTCTATGTGGCAGACAGATGTTAAAATATTTGTGGTGTGTGTGTGTGTGTGTGAGGTAAAAGTCGTGGTTGTAGTTTCCATGTTGTTTGGTAGCCAGCGAGGTAGTGAGGTGTTGGCTGTGATACTTGACCTAACATGCCCCAGGGACACGCTGACCACCACCACCACCACCACCACCACCACAGTATCTTGGCAACACTGGAAAAAAACTTCTGCCATTTGTCATAGAATGTTTATAAATTGATGTTCCAGTCCTGAACCTAGACACTCACTGTTCTTGTGGCTCCTGGTACATTGCAGCTTCAGCCAATATAACTTGTCTAAAGGCAGCGTCACACTATCAACTTTCTGAAGACCAATTTTGTCAACGCTGGTCATCACACAAGCTCGTTTCTGCCTTTGTTGCATTTCTCAGCTGTAAACAACCTATGGCAGCCCCTTCACCCACAGCAAGCCATTGTTATTCTTGGCCTTTAGTGATCTCTGAGAAACTCTTCAGCTTTGTCCGCTCATCGACAACAGAGCTGCTCATCTTGGCCAGTTGTGCCTTGGAGCGTTGCAGTTCCAGACAAATGTAAACAAGCAACTGAACTACTTTTCACTGCTAGGCTAGGACAAAAAAAATATACATGTACAAATATATTTACACCTACTTATCAAGATTCTATTAATTTAAGATTATAGCATCATTCCAATTAACAAGAAAATTAATCTTATTATAAAAGTGTTGATGAGAAACCGTAGATCTTAATTGACTAAAAATTGACGCTAGGGGAAAATTGTGCGTTTTGTCTGACTCAAGACGACGCAAATCACTGAAGACAGCGGAAAAATGCTAGGTAATTCTTTACAATACATCCGTCCCCCTATTCTCTACCCACACCCCCCCTAACCCCTCCAACAAGCTTATGGGCATGTGGGAAATCGGGGGGGTTTTTTGGGGGGGAAGCCAAAATAGGCAAAATATGGGGGTCGGAAAAAATCTAAGAACAAAAACTGGCGTTTTCAAGGAAAAATTTGAAAAAAATAAAAAACTCAAGAATAATTTTCACTGAAATTATCCCTCCCCAGTCCCAGCAAGCTTGGGGACCTGGGGAGAATCGGGGGTTTTAGGGGGGGAGGTATATTTGAGTGATATATGGATTTTGAAAAATCTAGGAAAATTTCCCCAAATGTTCAAAAATATCCCTAAATATAGGGAAGTTTTACATAACCCTCCCCCACAACACTAACCTAACCCTAACATAAACCTAGCCTAACCGGAGGGGCTGTGGCCCCCCAGACAACACTAACCTAACCCTAACAAACCTAATCTACCGTAACCTGACCTAGCCTATTCAGCAGTTACCCACAAACCCCAGCTAGAAACAAATGCAAGTCAGTGTGCTGCTCATTTCCGAGTGTGATGGAGCTCCGTGGGACTTAGATTCTGTGCGGCATAGAAACCTTTTCGTCCCATTCATAGCCACCATAGACGCGGCCCCACCAAGACTTTTGTGTTTACTACAAGCCAACATAGTCTCTACAAAATATGTGAATTCCATTACTGTAAGTGACACGGACGTATTAGAAACATTTTCCAAATGCTAGTGTGACGCTGCCTTTTTATTTCTCTTTCCCTATGTCTGACAAGCTTGGGGACATCCTGGGAAAGTGGGGTTTTAGAGTGGGGAAACCAAACCTATCCTAACCTAACCTAAATTCTATCCTGAAGTTAATATTAATTTCCGAAAGGGTAAAATGGGACTTCACTGATGGAACAGACTATAACACACACACACAAATAATAAATAATGAACAGGAAATTAATACAACTAACCTCACCTCACCTAACCAAAAACAGCTGGACACACACACACACACACACACTAAATACTACCACCACTAGAATAAATAAACCTAACCTAATTCCCAAGAGTGTTATGCTGACCACCAATTATCAGATTAAAATTGTCTGCCTACCTGCCTATCCACAAGCTTTCTCTCTCTCTCTCTCTCTCTCTCTCTCTCTCTCTCTCTGACTTTCTTTTTTTTTCTTTCTTACTTCCATTCTGTCAGTCTGTCAATAGTCTCTCTCTCTCTCTATGTGGCAGACAGGTGTTAAAATATTTGCGGTGTGTGTGTGTGTGTGAGGTAAAAGTCGTGGTTGTAGTTTCCATGTTGTTTGGTAGCCAGCGAGGTAGTGAGGTGTTGGCTGTGACACTTGACTTAACATGCCCCAGGGGACACGCTGACCACCACCACCACCACCACCACCACAGTATCTTGGCAACTGAACTACTTTTCACTGCTAGGCTAGGACAAAAAAATATACATGTACAAATATATTTATGCCTACTTATCAACATTCTATTAATTTAAGATTATAGCATCATTCCAATTAACAAGAAAATTTATTTTATTATAAAAGTGTTGATGAGAAACCATAGATTTTAATGGACTAAAAATTGACGCTAGGGAAAAATTGTGCGTTTTGTCTGACTCAAGACAACGCAAATCACTGAAGACAGCGGAAAAATGCTAGGTAATTCTTTACAATACTTCCGTCCCCCTATTCTCTACCCACACCCCCCTAACCCCTCCAACAAGCTTGGGGGCATGTGGGAAATTGGGGTTTTTTTTGGGGGGGGAAGCCAAAATAGGCGAAATATGGGGGTCGGAAAAAATCTAAGAACAAAAACTGGCGTTTTCAAGGAAAAATTTGAAAAAATAAAAAATTCAAGAATAATTTCCACTGAAATTATCCCTCCCCAGTCCCAGCAAGCTTGGGGACCTGGGGGGAATCGGGGGTTTTAGGGGGGAGGTATATTTGAGTGATATATGGATTTTTAAAAATCTAGGAAAATTTCCCCAAATGTTCAAAAATATCCCTAAATATAGTGAAGTTTTACATAACCCTCCCCCCCCTACAACACTAACCTAACCCTAACATAAACCTAACCTAACTTAGCCTAACCGGAGGTGTGCCCCCAGACCCCCCCTACAACACTAACCTAACCCTAACAAACCTAATCTACCGTAACCTGACCTAGCCAATTCAGCAGTTACCCACAAACCCCAGCTAGAAACAAATGCAAGTCAGTGTGCTGCTCATTTCCGAGTGTGATGGAGCTCCGTGGGACTTAGATTCTGTGCGGCATAGAAACCTTTTCGTCCCATTTATAGCCACCATAGACGCGGCCCCACCAAGACTTTTGTGTTTACTACAAGCCAACATAGTCTCTACAAAATATGTGAATTCCATTACTGTAAGTGACACGGACGTATTAGAAACATTTTCCAAATGCTAGTGTGACGCTGCCTTTAAATTTCTCTTTCCCTATGTCTGACAAGCTTGGGGACCTCCTGGGAAAGTGGGATTTTAGAGTGGGGAAACCAAACCTATCCTAACCTAACCTAAATTCTGTCCTGAAGTTAATATCAATTTCCGAAAGGGTAAAATGGGACTTCACTGATGGAACAGACTGTAACACACACACACACACACACACACAAATAATAAATAATGAACAGGAAATTAATACAACTAACCTCACCTCACCTAACCAAAAACAGCTGGACACACACACACACACACACACACAAATAATAAATAATGAACAGGAAATTAATACAACTAACCTCACCTCACCTAACCAAAAACAGCTGGACACACACACACACACACACACTAAATACTACCACCACTAGAATAAATAAACCTAACCTAACCTAACTTTAAAACAGCTGGACACACACACCTAACCTAACACCAGCTGGACAAACAAACACACACACACACACACCTAAACTAACGTAACACCAGCTGGACACGCAAACACACACCCAATACTAACAAAATAAGCCCAAATCAACCCGCCATCACTAATTAACAGGTAAAAATGATTAAATGTCCATCTCACCTGGAACATTAGACCGAGCACGAACACCATGGCCACACAAGACACAATATCTGCATGGTTCTGGATCACAAACTCGTGGCTCAGTATTGGAGGGTTCTTATTGGCCCTCCTCACGCCCTTCAGTGCCATGGTGCCAAGCTGCCTCCTGTCTGTACCGAGATATTAGTAAAAATGTTCAGTCTTGTTTCGCCTCCTTCCCTCCCGGTTCGTCTCCTCAATGCCTCCTTTCTGTCACTCCTTTTACTTTGGATCAGGTGTTGTTTACTTTTCTTATTTTGATACTTGCTACGTTTTTGGATATTTTGTACATGGTTTTATGTTTGTTTTTATTTTTCATTGCGTTTTTTGGTCTTATTTGAGGGTTTTAGTGGATTTGTAAGGATTTTTTGTGTAGGTTTAAGATGTTTTCCTGAGTAAAAAAAATACGTGTCACTTGCATTCACTTAGGGGCGGTTCATGTTTACTTTCTCTTTTATCGTATGTTTTCTTTCCTTGGTTGTTTTTATATAGATTTTTGCAGTTTATTATTTTTAAGCATGTTTTTTAGGTTAATATTTTGGAATTCAAGTAGTTTTGTTAATTTGGGTTTTGAATATTTGAGAGGATCCTGAGTAAAAAAAATGCCGCCAAAACACGCCGGAAGTACGTGTCACTTGTTTTCTACTTTGGATTACACTATATTTAAAACATTTTCTCCCTTATTTATAGTAAAAATGACTTATTATAAATTTTCATTGCATTTTCTTCTATAAAATTGGTGTTATCTGTAGGTTTTAGAGCTTTAGGGTGTGTGAGGAGAGCGTTGATCCAAAGTAACACAAGCCACCAAGTTACGTGGCGACTCAACACTCAAATGAGCTTTTCTATACGATCAAAATACACTTAACACATTACCTATCTATACAAATTATGAAGTAAAATTGCTCGTGGTACTTTTCCGTATATGTTTTTAACTAGCAAAGAGGTGATTAATAAAACACTGATATATACCTAATGCATATTTTTTGCAAGAGAGAGAGAGAGAGTAAAATATACACACTATTCTAAGCTGACGTACGTACATACATATATGCATACATACATTCATACATACACGGAAATAACTTAAATAACACACACACACACACACAGGAACGATGCTAAATACGATGAACATTGAGAGACGACATTTATGATACTTTAACCTTAAGTCTTTGCCTAGGGGGTGGGTGGCAAGGTCCATCCTCCTCCTTTGTTGTATTTCTTTATTAATTCAACCATAAATGTATCAATCCATCACACCGGAGGGCAGGAGGATATACGTGTCGCTTTGAAGACCTGTCATCACTCCTCCACGAACACTTTCATACACTGAGACAACAATAAAGTTAGCAATCATAAACTTTTCACACCGTTACTTCATTGCCACGGCTGAAAAGTTGACACATTCTTACAGGAATTAAAACACTTCACTGCGTTCACCTATATCCGCCATTGTCTCGTTTAAAAGTGATAAAACAATAATTAAGACAAGGATAGCGCTATAGCCTCTTCCCCGCCACCCCCGTCTCATGCTCCTCCTCTCCCCCGCTACCCCGCTCGTCCGCTTGTCCGCTGGTTCAAACACTTTTTCCAGTCTTCTAACTCCATTATTCGGTGTCTGTATTATGGTTTTAGGGTTTCTTTTAGTATATAGTTGCCTTTGAAGTGTTTTCCGCGCCTCTGCTCGGTAAAAATGCGGCGTTTAGTGGTGTTTTATGGCGTGAGTGTGAGCTGTCTTAACGGTTCAAATTTTCCATCTGCGATTTGGAAATTTTTTATATTAACCTATAACTAGATTTTCATGGTATCAGAGAGTCGTCTATGCTCTCTTAAGTGTGAAATCAACCTTCTGAGTGAAATATGTGCACTTTAAAATGGTCTTCAGTCCTGTTCAATGTAGGTTTTATATTTCTTATTTTATTTGTTTACGTTTCTGGTTCATGGTCTAACTCGTTCTCGAATGCCTCAAAAGACAGCTCAGACTCTGCAAAGTGTCTTAGAATACTCACCAAGCGAAAATGGCTGGACTTCACAAGAGTTTTTAATGAGTTTATATATTAATGCTTTTGTTTTACATAAATCTCTCTTCATTCGTTCGCTTCTGGTTGTAGGGAAGTGTTCGATGCCTGAGAAGATTGTTTATACTGTCTAGTATTTTTGACAAACGTCTGAAGTCAAAATGGCTGGACGTTTCACTGCTCTTAAAAGTGAGAATGTTTTTATAGTTTCATTATAATTATTTAAGACATTTTTTTAAAAACTAGTTATGCTGGAGATGTTTTGATGTTGTGGATGTTAGTTTAAGTACTTACCAGGTCACAAAATAGCAAGCATTCCAGTCTGGCTTTATTTTTTCTATAAGTCGATTTTGAAATGAGTTCCGTTACGAACGTACGTAAGTAAGGCCGAGTCACCCGCCAAGCCGCCCGCCCGGCCAGGGGTGTGACGTCACCAAGTGGGCGGGGCTTGCTCAGGTGTCGTCTGCCGCCTGCCTGTGTTTAGCTAATGTTTGGCACACTTGGCACTGTTTTCCCGCCACTGGTGTCACTAAATGGAGCCACATGACTACTCGTATGCTTGGCTGTCAGGAGTTCACACAAGACTGTCACTGGCAGGTTTTGGTGTGGTGCGGTGCGGCACAATGGCGGCGCGACGGTCTGGCGGTGTCCAAGGTCCACCTCTCACTAGCGTCACTTGACCGTCCTTGTTGTGGCGACACGGCATTGTCACAAGGAACAACACCACCAAAGACACCGCCTGTTGCACCAACGCACTGCATGTGCTAACTCCACTCGCTGGACAAGTGTTGGCCGCATCACTCACCAACATTACGGTGTGTGGGCCGTCACCAGCAGCACCTCCCGTCCCTCCCAGCCAGGCACCAAGCTTGCACCAGCACACACCGGTAGCCGCAGCCTGCAGCAACTCGTGTCATCGTCCTGATCACTGTAAATGTTTGTCAAATAAGGCACCAGCCACACACCGCCGCCCTCCCAGTCCAAACACCATTACTTCTCATCTTAAGGTGGGTTCACACGTGCCAATTTGCGACTGATATTTTGCGTACGTAGAGTGCCGACTCATCCCTTCTAGTCGGAAAGTGTTACACACAGCGACTGCAAAGCATCGACTAGTTGGCGCCTTGGTGGGAAGTGAGTGTCAACAAACAGCTCCCCGCCAAGATGTCTTCCTCCAGTGACGATGGTGAAGCTGTGGTTGCTCTTCTTTTGGCGCACTGGAAGTCAACAGAAAAGAAAGTGGCTGTGGATGCGTCCCTGGCTGAGTAGAAGGAAAGAAAGGAGCGTCTACCACACTCTAAATTAACCTCTACATTCGTCACCAGAAAACTGTTACTCTGAAGAATACTATGCACGATTGCCATCAAATTAAATCCTGACAAGTGTTCAGTCCTCACCAACAACAACACCCTGCATTGAGGGAAACACTTCTTGTAGAGTGGCACCTTTTCCTACAGCGACGATCTACGCTATTCTTTTTATACTGTATAATTGATTTGTGGGGTCCCAGATGTGTTCTTGTTCCCTCACCAACTCTAACATCTTATTTATCTCTGCAGACCACCACCAGTTAGGTACATACAGTCACAAATCGACTAACAAGACCAGCATGTTGATCTTGTTTTGCGACTGTTTTCTGCAGTCGCTAGGCATCGATTTTGAGCCGGAAACTCTACATAAGTAAAATTTAACTCGTAAATTGGCACGTGTGAACTCGCCTTTTAAACTAACTCTAAATTTGCCGTTGCCGCCCCCAGCCCTCCCTCTCTTCCTCCCTCATTAACAACCCCCATCATGGACCAGTGGCTGTCCGCGGCGCGTTGGCCGAACCTGGGCAACCCTCAACACTCTTGTTCCGCTTATCTTATCATACTGATCAAAACGAGATACAATAAGGCATGAACACAACCATGTCATCCATTTCACTGGTAAACTCTGAAACTCCCTCCCTGCATCTGTATTTCCAAATTCCTACTTGTTTTTTAAGAGGGAGGTATCGAGGCATTTGCTCCCCTAATTCTGCCTGACGGTTTTGCCACTTTCCACACTTTTTAGAGAGCCAGCACTCAAGTGGACCTTTTTTTTTACTTTCTTTTTTCTTTTGCTCTTGTCTGGCCCTCTTCCCTACGTAAAAAAGAAAAAGAAAAAAGAATAATTAAGCCAAGTCCTTGTCAATGTATAACTGTCAATGTACCCACTAACACGGTGACAAGTTGTAGTAAAAGAACGAGAGAGAAGCGGTGCAGGAGGTAATGGGAAATATACTCCTTATAACCCCTTCAGTACCACGTGTTGGTATTCATTCTGGCTACTACTCGTATTTAGCGACTTCATACAGCTTCAGACACTTTGTGGGGGCTAAGTAGTGAAGACTGTGGCCATTGATCCTCTGTCTTCCATGCACTATTCCCAAAGCATAGGAAACAGTCTGGTCACTTAAAATTCATGGTAAAAAAATGCGTCTTTGGTATTGAAAAGGTTACACAGTGGAGAGAGAGAGAGAGAGAGAGAGAGAGAGAGAGAGAGAGAGAGAGAGAGAGAGAGAGAGAGAAAATAGCATCGTGTACTTACGTGGTGATGGTGGTGATACTACTACTACTACTACTGCTACTACTACTACTACTACTACTGGCAGAAAACACCACAATTATTTACTATATTTAATTTTATCAAGATTTTTCGATACATTAATATTTTGAGGACGGATTTCAATAATAATAATAAAAATAATAATAATAATAATAACTACTACTACTACTACTACTACTACTACTACTGACTCATAACAAAATAGATAAATATAAAATAAAACAGGCAAAAAAATATACATAAATGAAATAGAGGTCGATGATTTCAAGTAATAATAATAATAATAATAATAATAATAATAATAATAATAATCCTTTACAAATCTGTATATATAATCTTATCACATTTCTTAATTAAAGGCGTTACTTAAAATTACTTAAACTAGTAATAATAATAATAATAATAATAATAATAATAATAATAATAATAATAATAATAATGATTTGACCAGGCGCTTGTCTTTTGTTAATGAGAGAGAGAGAGAGAGAGAGAGAGAGAGAGAGAGAGAGAGAGAAAATTATAGTCTAAGGTGCATGATTCTCTCTCTCTCTCTCTCTCTCTCTCTCTCTAATATTAATTTACACATATATATATAATTTTCTATATAATTTCAGGACGGAAAATGTTTTTATATATATATAATTTTTGTGATCTAAAATAATCATATATATTACAACTATTACGTATATAATTTGTATTACCTTGAATATATAATTAATTACATATATACTTAACATTAGCAACGGCGATTACTTCTATATGTAATCTGCTTATTATTATTATTATTATTATTATTATTGGAGAGAGAGAGAGAGAGAGAGAGAGAGAGAGAGAGAGAGAGAGAGAGAGAGAGAGAGAGAGAGAGAGAGAGAGAGAGAGAGAGAGAGAGAGAGAGAGAGAGAGAGAGAGATAATAATAATAATAATAATAATAATAATAATAATAATAATAATAATTGGCACCTAAGTCTTGTACAGTGTTGCCAATACATCGATGCACCTTATATGGTAAAGCAGTGTTGCCAGCTCCATTATTTCGTTTTTTATTTATTTATTTATTTTTTTATTAAATATTCCTGTGAGGTCATTTTGAAAGCACTGTTGCCAGATCCACCACAGCAAAGCACTGTTGCCACCTCACCTTCACATAAACTCTTTCACAACAAACAAACAAACAAACAAACAAACAAACAAACACTTTACGATTTCTTAATATAACGATAAATATTTTTTTTTTAATTTATTCACAAAATGTTTCAATAGATTGGTAAAACTTAACAGTGTTGCCAACTCACCACAGCAACAGTTATACCTTCACACAGTGCTGCCAATCTACACACACCACCGTAAAAGCAGTGTTGCCAATAAATTTCAGCGTGGAGCAGTGTTGCCAACCAATTTAAGAGTGTGGAGCAGTGTTGCCAATAAATTTCAGCGTGGAGCAGTGTTGCCAACCAATTTAAGAGTGTGGAGCAGTGTTGCCAACCAATTAGAGAGTGTGGAGCAGTGTTGCCAACCAATTAGAGAGTGTGGAGCAGTGTTGCCAACCAATTTAAGAGTAAGGAGCAGTGTTGCCAACCAATTAGAGAGTGTGGAGCAGTGTTGCCAACCAATTAGAGAGTGTGGAGCAGTGTTGCCAACCAATTTAAGAGTAAGGAGCAGTGTTGCCAACCAATTAGAGAGTGTGGAGCAGTGTTGCCAACCAATTTGAGAGTGTGGAGCAGTGTTGCCAACCAATTTGAGTGTGGAGCAGTGTTGCCAACCAATTTGAGAGTGTGGAGCAGTGTTGCCAACCAATTTGAGTGTGGAGCAGTGTTGCCAACCAATTTGAGAGTGTGGAGCAGTGTTGCCAACCAATTTAAGAGTGTGGAGCAGTGTTGCCAACCAATTTGAGTGTGGAGCAGTGTTGCCAACCAATTTGAGAGTGTGGAGCAGTGTTGCCAACCAATTTGAGTGTGGAGCAGTGTTGCCAACCAATTTGAGAGTGTGGAGCAGTGTTGCCAACCAATTTAAGAGTGTGGAGCAGTGTTGCCAACCAATTTGAGAGTGTGGAGCAGTGTTGCCAACCAATTTGAGAGTGTGGAGCAGTGTTGCCAACCAATTTGAGTGTGGAGCAGTGTTGCCAACCAATTTGAGAGTGT
>NC_059256.1:7184857-7187357 GCF_017591435.1 Portunus trituberculatus | reverse complement strand
TAGCGTTGGATCCTTTAAAATGAACTTAGCGTTGGATCCTTTAAAATGAACTTAGCGTTGGATCCTTTAAAAATAAACTTAGCGTTGGATCCTTTAAAAATAAACTTAGCGTTGGATCCTTTAAAAATTAACTTAGCGTTGGATCCTTTAAAAATGAACTTAGCGTTGGATCCTTTAAAAATAAACTTAGCGTTGGATCCTTTAAAAATAAACTTAGCGTTGGATCCTTTAAAAATGAACTTAGCGTTGGATCCTTTAAAAATAAACTTAGCGTTGGATCCTTTAAAAATGAACTTAGCGTTGGATCCTTCAAAAATGAACTTAGTGTTGGATCCTTTAAAAATGAACTTAGCGTTGGATCCTTTAAAAATGAACTTAGCATTGGATCCTTTAAAAATGAACTTAGCGTTGGATCCTTTAAAAATGAACTTAGCGTTGGATCCTTTAAAAATAAACTTAGCGTTGGATCCTTTAAAAATGAACTTAACGTCAAAATTTAAACTGACAGAGAGGAATGGATGTCAATTATTACTATTATTATTATCATTATTACTATATAACTACTAATACCACCACCACCACTACCTTACTACTACTATTACTACTACTACTACTGCTCCTCCTCCTCCTCTTCCTCCTACAGAAAGAAGCGTCGGCCAGAACCAGACAGTTTAAGGACAAGTGGAGCAAAAGGTCACGTAACTTGGCTGACCTTGACCTGACCAATGACACAAGAAGGATGATTAAAAAGGTGAATTTCTCCTTCATTCTCTCCAAAGAAAACGTAAAAAGAGACACCCATTTCCTAATTTTTTAAGGCAAACTCAACTATTTTTTCCATTTCCAGGCTTTCCAAATACAACTTAATGAAGAAGATGGGAGGAATTTATCACAAGTCCTCTCTAATATGTCTACAATATACTCTACAGCTCAAGTTTGTCTACATGGGAAGGTGAGAGAGGAGAGGAGAGGTGAGAGGTGAGAGAGAGAGAGAAAAAAAAGAAAGAGAGAGAGAAGGAGAGAAGAAAGAGAAAGGTGCTGTCTTCAAACTTCCAAAAACCTTTCAATATTTTCTTTATTACAGGGATACAGCGGGAGAGAGAGGGAGTGTATGTGTATGGGAGGGTTAGGGAGAGTGTATGGGAGTGTGTGAGTGAGTGAGAGCGTGAGGGGGAACGTGGGAGAGGCGGGAGAGAGGGAAATATGGGTGTGTTTAACCATAGAGTAAGTGAAACATGGCTATCGTGCACCGTAGAGTTTATTTGTGACTCGAGAAAAAACATTACCCATTTCTTGCTTTTAAAAGAATAATAGACCATAAAATAAACCACCAAAATTTTGAACACTATTTTTAACCCCTCACTGACAATATAGAACCTTTGAACAACACCGCTATCGTACAAAATCCCCAAACTATCGTACATACACTGGGAGTAAGCGACGGGGGCAAGAGGTCTGATGAAGCAATACCTCCGTTTTCTTTTGACAGGGATGCGTGGGGCTGGACCCGGACCTCACGAATTTAATGGCGAACTCTCGTAATTATTCTGAACTGCTGGAAATATGGAAAGGGTGGCGAGAGAGTGTGTCCAGAGAGGTTAGTTATTGTTGTTGTTGTTGTTGTTGTTGTTGTTGTTGTTGTTATAGTTGTTGTTGTTTTAATTGTATTTTTTTCTCTCTCTCGCAGATTAAACCGTATTATCTTCAATATTTGGATCTGATGAACAAAATGGCAAGATTAAATAATTTTAGTGACGCTGGGGAAATGTGGCGAGATAAGGTAAGCTGTAGTTGTAGTAGTAGTAGTAGTAGTAGTAGTAGTAGTAGTAGTAGTAGTAGTAGTAGTAGTAGTAGTAGTGACAGTGTTAGGTAGAAGTAGTAATAGTGCTAGTAGTCGTAATAGTAATATAGTAATAGTGGTAGTGTAGTAGTAGTAGTAGTAGTAGTAGTAGTAGTAGTAGTAGTAAAGAAACAAAAAACTCAAAAAACAACAATAACAATAACAATTCTATCCCACCACCACCACCACCACCAGTACGAGACCCCAGCCTTTGAAGCAGCAATGGAAGATCTATACAAGGAAGTCCGACCGCTGTACCTGCTCATCCACGCTTACGTCAGGAGAAGATTGAGACAGCACTACCCTCAGGTGTGTGTGTGTGTGTGTGTGTGTGTGTGTGTGTGTGTGTGTGTGTGTGTGTGTGTGTGTGTGTGTTTACCTAGTTGTAGTTTTCCAGGGCCTGGGCTTTACGCTGGTGTGGCCCCGTCTCCATATCTACACTTATCCAATTTTTCTTTAAAAGTATGCACACTCGTTGCAGACACCACTTCCTCACTCAAACTGTTCCACGTCTCAACACATCTTTGCGGGAAACTATATTTTTTAACATCTCTCAGACATCTTCCCTTCCTCAGCTTTTTACTATGCAATCTTGTGCTTCTAGTGTCATATTCTTCTCTCAGGATCAGTTTCTCATTATCCACTTGGTCCATTCCGTTG
>NC_059256.1:7162357-7179857 GCF_017591435.1 Portunus trituberculatus | reverse complement strand
TGTGATCTCCTCGGCACTCAAGTTTTGCTAGAGTGTTCCTGCTGGTGTGTTGGCAAAGGTGATTGGTAAGTGTGTTTTGTGTTAACCTCTTCAGTACTGGGACACATTTTTACCTTGAGATTTGTGTACCATTAGACCATTTTATTGACATTAGCAAGGGTCTATGGAGGGCACAAGATTAATGGCCACAGTCTTCACTATTTTAACCCCTTCAGTACTGGGACACATTTTTACCTTGAGATTTGTGTACCATTAGACCATTTTATTGACATTAGCAAGGGTGTATGGAGGGCACAAGATTAATGGCCACAGTCTTCACTATTTTAACCCCTTCAGTACTGGGACACATTTTACCTTGAGATTTGTGTACCATTAGACCATTTTATTGACATTAGCAAGGGTGTATGGAGGGCACAAGATTAATGGCCACAGTCTTCACTATTTTAACCCCTTCAGTACTGGGACACATTTTACCTTGAGATTTGTGTACCATTAGACCATTTTATTGACATTAGCAAGGGTCTATGGAGGGCACAAGATTAATGGCCACAGTCTTCACTATTTTAACCCCTTCAGTACTGGGACACATTTTTGCCTTGAGATTTGTGTACCATTAGACCATTTTATTGACATTAACAAGGGTGTATGGAGGGCACAAGATTAATGGCCACAGTCTTCACTATTTTAACCCCTTCAGTACTGGGACACATTTTTACCTTGAGATTTGTGTACCATTAGACCATTTTATTGACATTAGCAAGGGTGTATGGAGGGCACAAGATTAATGGCCACAGTCTTCACTATTTTAACCCCTTCAGCTGCATGACGTGTTTCCATATTCATTCTGGTGACTATTTGGTGATTTTATACAGCTTCAGAAACTTATTTAGGGAGTTAGAATAGTGAAGACTGTGGCCATTAATCTTGTGCCCTCCATAGACTCTTGCTAATGTCAATAAAATGGTCTAATGGTACACAAATCACAAGGTAAAAATGTGTCCCAGTACTGAAGGATTTAAGTATAGTTTTTATCCATTTCTCTTCCACCTACATGTATCAAACTCCCTCCACATGTTTGCTCCACTTTTCTGCACTCCCTCCACTCCTCCACTCCTCCACACACAGGCTGGAGTACGCTGGAGTGAAGCCGCCAGTTCCCAGGACGGACAAGGACCTAGACCCTCCTGCGCTATTCCACGTTGCAAATAACTATGACATGATCCGATATTTCACCAGAACCATCCTTCAGTTTCAAGTAAGCGGTGGTAGGGGAAGGTTGTGCTGCTCGTGGTGGTCGTGGTGGGGGTTATTGGGTGTTTTCAGTGGTGTTAATAGTAGTTGTGAGGTGTTTTGAAAGGGTGTAATGGAAGTTATTGGGTTTTTTCAAGGCTGTTTTCAAGGTTCTAATAGTTTAAACAAGGTGTAGTAGAAGTTATTGGCGTTTTTCAAAGTTATTAGTGTTTTTTTCTTCAAGGTTCCAAAGATAATTTTAAAAAGCTGGAAAGGAAATCAATGGTGTTTTTCAAGGTTCTGGTGGAAGTTATTGGTGTTTTTCAAGGGTGTAGTGGAAGTTATTGGTGTTTTTCAAGGGTGTAGTGGAAGTTATTGGTGTTTTTCAAGGGTGTAGTGGAAGTTATTGGTGTTTTTCAAGGGTGTAGTGGAAGTTATTGGTGTTTTCAAGGGTGTAGTGGAAGTTATTGGTGTTTTCAAGGGTGTAGTGGAAGTTATTGGTGTTTTCAAGGGTGTAGTGGAAGTTATTGGTGTTTTCAAGGGTGTAGTGGAAGTTATTGGTGTTTTCAAGGGTGTAGTGGAAGTTATTGGTGTTTTCAAGGGTGTAGTGGAAGTTATTGGTGTTTTCAAGGGTGTAGTGGAAGTTATTGGTGTTTTCAAGGGTGTAGTGGAAGTTATTGGTGTTTTCAAGGGTGTAGTGGAAGTTATTGGTGTTTTTCAAGGGTGTAGTGGAAGTTATTGGTGTTTTCAAGGGTGTAGTGGAAGTTATTGGTGTTTTCAAGGGTGTAGTGGAAGTTATTGGTGTTTTCAAGGGTGTAGTGGAAGTTATTGGTGTTTTCAAGGGTGTAGTGGAAGTTATTGGTGTTTTCAAGGGTGTAGTGGAAGTTATTGGTGTTTTCAAGGGTGTAGTGGAAGTTATTGGTGTTTTCAAGGGTGTAGTGGAAGTTATTGGTGTTTTCAAGGGTAGTAGTGGAAGTTATTGGTGTTTTCAAGGGTGTAGTGGAAGTTATTGGTGTTTTCAAGGTGTAGTGGAAGTTATTGGTGTTTTCAAGGTGTAGTGGAAGTTATTGGTGTTTTCAAGGGTGTAGTGGAAGTTATTGGTGTTTTCAAGGGTGTAGTGGAAGTTATTGGTGTTTTCAAGGGTGTAGTGGAAGTTATTGGTGTTTTCAAGGGTGTAGTGGAAGTTATTGGTGTTTTCAAGGTGTAGTGGAAGTTATTGGTGTTTTCAAGGTGTAGTGGAAGTTATTGGTGTTTTCAAGGGTGTAGTGGAAGTTATTGGTGTTTTCAAGGGTGTAGTGGAAGTTATTGGTGTTTTCAAGGGTGTAGTGGAAGTTATTGGTGTTTTCAAGGGTGTAGTGGAAGTTATTGGTGTTTTCAAGGGTGTAGTGGAAGTTATTGGTGTTTTCAAGGGTGTAGTGGAAGTTATTGGTGTTTTCAAGGGTGTAGTGGAAGTTATTGGTGTTTTCAAGGGTGTAGTGGAAGTTATTGGTGTTTTCAAGGGTGTAGTGGAAGTTATTGGTGTTTTCAAGGGTGTAGTGGAAGTTATTGGTGTTTTTTCAAGGGTGTAGTGGAAGTTATTGGTGTTTTCAAGGGTGTAGTGGAAGTTATTGGTGTTTTCAAGGGTGTAGTGGAAGTTATTGGTGTTTTCAAGGGTGTAGTGGAAGTTATTGGTGTTTTCAAGGGTGTAGTGAAGTTATTGGTGTTTTCAAGGGTGTAGTGGAAGTTATTGGTGTTTTCAAGGGTGTAGTGGAAGTTATTGGTGTTTTCAAGGGTGTAGTGGAAGTTATTGGTGTTTTCAAGGGTGTAGTGGAAGTTATTGGTGTTTTCAAGGGTGTAGTGGAAGTTATTGGTGTTTTCAAGGGTGTAGTGGAAGTTATTGGTGTTTTCAAGGGTGTAGTGGAAGTTATTGGTGTTTTCAAGGGTGTAGTGGAAGTTATTGGTGTTTTCAAGGGTGTAGTGGAAGTTATTGGTGTTTTCAAGGGTGTAGTGGAAGTTATTGGTGTTTTCAAGTGGAAGTTATTGGTGTTTTCAAGGGTGTAGTGGAAGTTATTGGTGTTTTCAAGGGTGTAGTGGAAGTTATTGGTGTTTTCAAGGGTGTAGTGGAAGTTATTGGTGTTTTCAAGGGTGTAGTGGAAGTTATTGGTGTTTTCAAGGGTGTAGTGGAAGTTATTGGTGTTTTCAAGGGTGTAGTGGAAGTTATTGGTGTTTTCAAGGGTGTAGTGGAAGTTATTGGTGTTTTCAAGGGTGTAGTGGAAGTTATTGGTGTTTTCAAGGGTGTAGTGGAAGTTATTGGTGTTTTCAAGGGTGTAGTGGAAGTTATTGGTGTTTTCAAGGGTGTAGTGGAAGTTATTGGTGTTTTCAAGGGTGTAGTGGAAGTTATTGGTGTTTTCAAGGGTGTAGTGGAAGTTATTGGTGTTTTCAAGGGTGTAGTGGAAGTTATTGGTGTTTTCAAGGGTGTAGTGGAAGTTATTGGTGTTTTCAAGGGTGTAGTGGAAGTTATTGGTGTTTTCAAGGGTGTAGTGGAAGTTATTGGTGTTTTCAAGGGTGTAGTGGAAGTTATTGGTGTTTTCAAGGGTGTAGTGGAAGTTATTGGTGTTTTCAAGGGTGTAGTGGAAGTTATTGGTGTTTTCAAGGGTGTAGTGGAAGTTATTGGTGTTTTCAAGGGTGTAGTGGAAGTTATTGGTGTTTTCAAGGGTGTAGTGGAAGTTATTGGTGTTTTCAAGGGTGTAGTGGAAGTTATTGGTGTTTTCAAGGGTGTAGTGGAAGTTATTGGTGTTTTCAAGGGTGTAGTGGAAGTTATTGGTGTTTTCAAGGGTGTAGTGGAAGTTATTGGTGTTTTCAAGGGTGTAGTGGAAGTTATTGGTGTTTTCAAGGGTGTAGTGGAAGTTATTGGTGTTTTCAAGGGTGTAGTGGAAGTTATTGGTGTTTTCAAGGGTGTAGTGGAAGTTATTGGTGTTTTCAAGGTTTTCAAGGGTGTAGTGGAAGTTATTGGTGTTTTCAAGGGTGTAGTGGAAGTTATTGGTGTTTTCAAGGGTGTAGTGGAAGTTATTGGTGTTTTCAAGGGTGTAGTGGAAGTTATTGGTGTTTTCAAGGGTGTAGTGGAAGTTATTGGTGTTTTCAAGGGTGTAGTGGAAGTTATTGGTGTTTTCAAGGGTGTAGTGGAAGTTATTGGTGTTTTCAAGGTGTAGTGGAAGTTATTGGTGTTTTCAAGGTGTAGTGGAAGTTATTGGTGTTTTCAAGGGTGTAGTGGAAGTTATTGGTGTTTTCAAGGTGTAGTGGAAGTTATTGGTGTTTTCAAGGGTGTAGTGGAAGTTATTGGTGTTTTCAAGGGTGTAGTGGAAGTTATTGGTGTTTTCAAAGTTATTGGTGTTTTCAAGGGTGTAGTGGAAGTTATTGGTGTTTTCAAGGGTGTAGTGGAAGTTATTGGTGTTTTCAAGGGTGTAGTGGAAGTTATTGGTGTTTTCAAGGGTGTAGTGGAAGTTATTGGTGTTTTCAAGGGTGTAGTGGAAGTTATTGGTGTTTTCAAGGGTGTAGTGGAAGTTATTGGTGTTTTCAAGGGTGTAGTGGAAGTTATTGGTGTTTTCAAGGGTGTAGTGGAAGTTATTGGTGTTTTCAAGGGTGTAGTGGAAGTTATTGGTGTTTTCAAGGGTGTAGTGGAAGTTATTGGTGTTTTCAAGGGTGTAGTGGAAGTTATTGGTGTTTTCAAGGGTGTAGTGGAAGTTATTGGTGTTTTCAAGGGTGTAGTGGAAGTTATTGGTGTTTTCAAGGGTGTAGTGGAAGTTATTGGTGTTTTCAAGGGTGTAGTGGAAGTTATTGGTGTTTTCAAGGGTGTAGTGGAAGTTATTGGTGTTTTCAAGGGTGTAGTGGAAGTTATTGGTGTTTTCAAGGGTGTAGTGGAAGTTATTGGTGTTTTCAAGGGTGTAGTGGAAGTTATTGGTGTTTTCAAGGGTGTAGTGGAAGTTATTGGTGTTTTCAAGGGTGTAGTGGAAGTTATTGGTGTTTTCAAGGGTGTAGTGGAAGTTATTGGTGTTTTCAAGGGTGTAGTGGAAGTTATTGGTGTTTTCAAGGGTGTAGTGGAAGTTATTGGTGTTTTCAAGGTGTAGTGGAAGTTATTGGTGTGTAGTGGAAGTTATTGGTGTTTTCAAGGGTGTAGTGGAAGTTATTGGTGTTTTCAAGGGTGTAGTGGAAGTTATTGGTGTTTTCAAGGGTGTAGTGGAAGTTATTGGTGTTTTCAAGGGTGTAGTGGAAGTTATTGGTGTTTTCAAGGGTGTAGTGGAAGTTATTGGTGTTTTCAAGGGTGTAGTGGAAGTTATTGGTGTTTTCAAGGGTGTAGTGGAAGTTATTGGTGTTTTCAAGGGTGTAGTGGAAGTTATTGGTGTTTTTCAAGGGTGTAGTGGAAGTTATTGGTGTTTTCAAGGGTGTAGTGGAAGTTATTGGTGTTTTCAAGGGTGTAGTGGAAGTTATTGGTGTTTTCAAGGGTGTAGTGGAAGTTATTGGTGTTTTCAAGGGTGTAGTGGAAGTTATTGGTGTTTTCAAGGGTGTAGTGGAAGTTATTGGTGTTTTCAAGGGTGTAGTGGAAGTTATTGGTGTTTTCAAGGTGTAGTGGAAGTTATTGGTGTTTTCAAGGGTGTAGTGGAAGTTATTGGTGTTTTCAAGGGTGTAGTGGAAGTTATTGGTGTTTTCAAGGGTGTAGTGGAAGTTATTGGTGTTTTCAAGGGTGTAGTGGAAGTTATTGGTGTTTTCAAGGGTGTAGTGGAAGTTATTGGTGTTTTCAAGGGTGTAGTGGAAGTTATTGGTGTTTTCAAGGGTGTAGTGGAAGTTATTGGTGTTTTCAAGGGTGTAGTGGAAGTTATTGGTGTTTTCAAGGGTGTAGTGAAGTTATTGGTGTTTTCAAGGGTGTAGTGGTTATTGGTGTTTTCAAGGGTGTAGTGGAAGTTATTGGTGTTTTCAAGGGTGTAGTGGAAGTTATTGGTGTTTTCAAGGGTGTAGTGGAAGTTATTGGTGTTTTCAAGGTAGTGGAAGTTATTGGTGTTTTCAAGTGTAGTGGAAGTTATTGGTGTTTTCAAGGGTGTAGTGGAAGTTATTGGTGTTTTTCAAGGGTGTAGTGGAAGTTATTGGTGTTTTTCAAGGGTGTAGTGGAAGTTATTGGTGTTTTTCAAGGGTGTAGTGGAAGTTATTGGTGTTTTGGAAGTTATTGGTGTTTTTCAAGGTTGTAGTGGAAGATGTTGGTGTTTTTCAAGGTTCTAATAGTTTAAAAGTGAAGTTATTAGTGTTTTCCAAGGATGTTTTCACCATACTAATGCTCTCTCTCTCTCTCTCTCTCTCTCTCTCTCTCTCTCAGATCCTGGAGGGGCTGTGCAGGGCGGCAGGACACCAGGGCCCTCTTCACACCTGCGACCTGCACGGCTCTGAGAAGGCTGGCAGGCTGTTGGCGTAAGTAATATTGACCTACTCTCTATCCCAAGCTCGTGACATCACCACCACAGAAATCCATTAAAAACGCACTCAAACTCACCAAAACATCATTCAGAGCACCGAAACACATTCAAGAATACTAAAAACACCATCTACAGCACTGAAATATACACTAACTCACCAGAAAATGATTTAAGATACCAAATTAATGCAAAAACTATCAAAACTAAAACTAAAACATCAAGAACACACAAACACATAAAGAAATATATTAAAAACACTGTCCATAGCACCACAACACTTCGAAAATTATTTAGAACACCAGGCAAAGCATTAAAAACATCCAAACACACCCGAACACCATGCAAAACACCTTCTATAGCATTGAAAAACACCAAAAAACTACGAATAAGTATGAAAAGCGAAGTTTAAACCATTGAAAAACACAGCAAAACCTTGAAAAACACACTTATTCTGAACGTCACAAAATGTACCAAACACACGTCATTAGAATAAAAATACCACTAAAACACACTAAAACACCGCAAAATATACCAAACACCTTCCAAATTATCCACAAACAAGGGAAACAGCTTTAACCTCTTCAGTACTGGCACGTATTTTTCACCATTAGCTTTGGGTGTGATTAGACCATTTTATTGACATTAGGAAGGGTCTATGGAGGTCAGAAGATTAATAACAGGAATCTTCACTTTCTTAATCCCCCCACATAAGTTTCTGCTCAAAATCATGAATAAATATGAAAATGTGTCACGGTATTGAAGGGGTTAAAACACTCGAAAACGGTGTTACTTTGCAATGTGACCTACGCAGCCAACGTGATCGACCACAGTCAAGCTCTTCTGTGGTATGTGATCTCCGTGTTCCATTAACTCATTGCAGCCTAAATGGAATATGCTTTATATACATACACTTATCAAAAAAGTTAGTTGATATAGATAATAGTGATAACAATAATAATAATAATAATAATAACCAACACATCAATAGTTACGAAACCAAGAGGCAGTGAAATGTACTTAGAGGCTGACAATGCGTGCTTTGGGATCCGAGGGGTCTCCAAGTGCACAAGTTCGAATCCTGTCCACGGTCCGAGTGTAGGTTGGGCTTCCTCACTCAGGTCAACAGTTTTCTAGCGGGTGGGTTTTGAGATAGGAGGTGCCACAAAAAGTATCCCCTTTACCCCAGAATAAATAAAAAAGAAAAAAGAAAACATTACAGCGTCAGTGAAAATGTTCTCAGTGCGTCTTTCCAGTGAAATATGAAAATGTAAGAGACTAACAGTGCTTTACATTGATGAGGCGCCGCCGTGGTGCGCTGAAACCCTGCATGCTTTGAGGTCCGAGGGGTCTCCAAGCACACGGGTTCGAATCCTGTCCACGGTCCGAGTGTAGGTAGGGCTTCCTCACTCAGGGCAAATGTTTCCTAGTGGGTGGGTTTTGAGATAGGAGATGCCACAAAAAACATCCCCTTTACCACAGAATAAATAAAAAAGAAAAAAGAAAACATTACAGCGTCAGTGAAAATGTTCTCAGTGCGTCTTTCAAATTAAATATGAAAATGTAAGAGACTAACAGTGCTTTACATTGATGAGGCGCCGCCGTGGTACAGTGGAACCATGCGTGCTTTGAGGTCCGAGGGGTCTCCAAGCACACGGGTTCGAATCCTGTCCACGGTCCGAGTGTAGGTAGGGCTTCCTCACTCAGGGCAAATGTTTCCTAGTGGGTGGGTTTTGAGATAGGAGATGCCACAAAAAACATCCCCTTTACCACAGAATAAATAAAAAAGAAAAAAGAAAACATTACAGCGTCAGTGAAAATGTTCTCAGTGCGTCTTTCAAATTAAATATGAAAATGTAAGAGACTAACAGTGCTTTACATTGATGAGGCGCCGCCGTGGTACAGTGGAACCATGCGTGCTTTGAGGTCCGAGGGGTCTCCAAGCACACGGGTTCGAATCCTGTCCACGGTCCGAGTGTAGGTAGGGCTTCCTCACTCAGGGCAAATGTTTCCTAGCGGGTGGGCTTTGAGATAGGAGGTACCCCAAAAATATCCCCTTTACCACAGAATAAATAAAAAAGAAAAAAGAAAACATTACAGCGCCAATGAAAATGTTCTCAGTGCGTCTTTCAAATGAAATGTGGAATTCTAAGAGACTAACAGTGCTTTACATTGATGAGGCGCCGCCGTGGTGCAGTGGAACCATGCGTGCTTTGTGGTCCGAGGGGTCTCCAAGTGCACAAGTTCGAATCCTGTCCACGGTCCGAGTGTAGGTTGGGCTTCCTCACTCAGGTCAACAGTTTCCTAGCGGGTGGGCTTTGAGATAGAGGTACCACAAAAACATCCCCTTTACCACAGAAATTCCCGTGAAAACCCCACATGGTAGAAAATGAAATAAAAGTATGATGGCATATGACAGCTTCTTCACTCCTGATATCACACAAGACGTGACAGAAAAGTATTGACCTTTTTTTTATTATTTATTTATTTCCAACATGTGAGCTTTTAACGGAATTTCTGGGATAAAGAGAATACTTTTTTGTGGCACCTATCTCAAAGCCCACCCGCTAAGGAACCATTGCCCCGAGTGAGAAAGCCCAACCTACACTCGGACCGTGGACAGGATTCGAACCAGTGCGCTTGGAGACCACTCGGACCCCAAAGCACGCAGGGGTCCACTGTACCACGGCTGGACTTTCTATCTTAGAGGACTGGTACTCCTGGACATGTCATCATAGAAGTTACGTACTAAGCAAACACAAATAATGAAAACGAACTTAGATAAATAAATAAATAATGATGATTTTGATGTGCGTGATGGAGATAACGATGCGAGTCTTCACGATAACGATGCGAGTCTTCACGATAACGATGCGAGTCTTCACGATAACGATGCGAGTCTTCACGATAACGATGCGAGTCTTCACGATAACGATGCGAGTTTCCACGATAACGATGCGAGTTTCCACGATAACGATGCGAGTCTTCACGATAACGATGCGAGTCTTCACGATAACGATGCGAGTTTCCACGATAACGATGCAAGTCTTCACGATAACGATGCGACGATAACGATGCGAGTTTCCACGATACGATGCGAGTTTCACGATAACGATGCGAGTTTCACGATAACGATGCGAGTTTCACGATAACGATGCGAGTTTCCACGAGATGCGAGTTTCCACACGATAACGATGCGAGTTTCACGATAACGATGCGAGTTTCACGATTCACGATAACGATGCGAGTTTCACGATAACGATGCGAGTTTCACGATAACGATGCGAGTTTCACGATAACGATGCGAGTTTCCACGATAACGATGCGAGTTTCACGATAACGATGCGAGTTTCACGATAACGATGCGAGTTTCCACGATAACGATGCGAGTTTCCACGATAACGATGCGAGTTTCCACGATAACGATGCGAGTTTCCACGATAACGATGCGAGTTTCCACGATAACGATGCGAGTTTCACGATAACGATGCGAGTTTCACGATAACGATGCGAGTCTTCACGATAACGATGCGAGTTTCCACGATAACGATGCGAGTCTTCACGATAACGATGCGAGTTTCCACGATAACGATGCGAGTTTCCACGATAACGATGCGAGTTTCCACGATAACGATGCGAGTCTTCACGATAACGATGCGAGTCTTCACGATAACGATGCGAGTCTTCACGATAACGATGCGAGTCTTCACGATAACGATGCGAGTTTCCACGATAACGATGCGAGTCTTCACGATAACGATGCGAGTCTTCACGATAACGATGCGAGTCTTCACGATAACGATGCGAGTTTCCACGAATAAACACTAAAAATATCCATAAAATACCACAAAAGCACTAAAAATGCCTCCAAAACACATAAAACACCCCAAAAAAACACTCAAACCATCCAAACATTACTTAAAAACACCCAAAGTACTTAAAAACACCAAAAAACACTAAAAATACCCGTAAAACACAGAAACACCCCAAAACCACTTAAAAACACCCAAAAAACACCAGAAATACCTTCAAATAACACATAAAACACACAAAAACACTCAAACACCAAAACACTAAAATGTACTTTAAAACACCCCAAAAAACACATGACACCACGAAATAAACTTAAAACACCCCAAGAACACTTAGAATACCCCAAAACACAAAAAATTACCCCAAATACACTTAAAACACGTCTATTTAATCTTAATCGCCGTCCTATCCTTTTAATATCGTCTCTAAGCATTATTCTCTCTTATTTCAGGTCCGGTTTGGCATTAGGGAGCTCAAAACCCTGGCCGGAGGTGCTTAAAGTCCTCACAGGGTCTTCTACCATGAGTACTAAGCCCTTAAGGGAGTTTTTTGCCCCATTAGAACACTGGATAAGGACTGAAGGACTAAGGGATAATGAGACGAAGGAAAGTGAGCAAGGAGTGGGATGGGGACAAGATTGGATGGCATTAAGTGTTCTGGGAAATTCTTCAGCTTGTTTGGGTAAGCTTGGAATAAATTGTTGATTAAAAAGATGGTGGAAAAATAACTATGTGGGAATTTAAATAATGAGTCAAGGGAAAGTGAGATGAAGGATAATATAGGGAGAAGATGAAGCGAAATTTAGTGTTCTAGTACATTTTTCGGCTCGTTCAGGTTGGGTTTGGATAAATTGCACAAAAAAAAGGCAAAAAAAAAAAAAAAGTGGGAATATAGATAATGAGCCGAGAAAGTGATGCAAGGGATAATGAGCCAAGAGTCGGATTGTGAGGATATTACGTGATATTGAGAGTTCTGGGAAATTTTTCGGCTTATTTAGGTAAGTTTTGAATAAATTGCATATAAAGAAATGTTTAAAAAAAAAATGAAAATATAAAATTAATGAGCCGAGAAAACTATGCAAGGGATAATGAGCAAAGAGTCGCATAGGGGGAACAATAAACGAAATTAAGCGTTCTGGTTAATTCCTCAGCTTGTTTACATAAGTTTTGGATAAATTGTTAATTATAAAAAGAATGAGAAAAAATAACTGTGTGAAAATATAAATAAACGTGATTAACTTGAGCTTTGTGGAGAAAATTAATCTTTTGCTACTAACATCATCATAACAAACTAATATTTTCCATTTCCTAGCTTTACTTAACACAATTACTTTATTTCAAGCTGCAGCATTTATTTATTCTAACAAAACACACCTTATTTCTTCATTGACAGGTAATAAGTAACTGAGCCACACAAAGATCAAGATCAAGGTGCGGCTCATTCTTGGAGAAGCAACCCTGACTTATGATAACCTAGCCATGCTGTTTTAGACCCGTGCTTGTCGCTCTCTTTCTCTCTCTCTCTCTTTCTTCCTCTTCCTCTTCCTTCTTTCTTTCTTGTGTATGTGAATGAAATAAATAAAGGAATGATGCTTGCTTATCATTATTATTATTATTTGTTATTATTATTATTAGTAGTAGTAGTAGTAGTTTATTTACGATGTTTGTGTGTTGTCAGTGTGGTTAATTAATGCACGGCGGAGCTTCAATCAATAAATAAATCAATAATATTAGAAATCCTTTAAGTTCTTGTAATAATAAATGAATCTTGTCTGTCTGTGTGTCTGTGTATGTGATTCCTTATTTGTTGCTGCATTTTGTCTAATACATTAATACATTCAATAAACTAAACTAACTTCAATCACATTTCTACTATTTCTACTATTTCTACTATTCTATCCATTCATCACAACCAAACTATTTCAACTTCCTCCTTACACTATTCAAACACCACCACCACCACCACCACCACCACCACCATTATTATTATTTTATTTTATACATAATTTACATATTTTAATCTTGGTCTTCTTTCAGTACTGGGACGCATTTTTACCTTGAGATTTGTGTACCATTAGACCATTTTATTGACATTAGCAAGGGTCTATGGAGGGCACAAGATTAATGGCCACAGTCTTCACTATTTTAACCCCTTCAGTACTGGGACACATTTTTACCTTGAGATTTGTGTACCATTAGACCATTTTATTGACATTAGCAAGGGTGTATGGAGGGCACAAGATTAATGGCCACAGTCTTCACTATTTTAACCCCTTCAGTACTGGGACACATTTGTACCTTGAGATTTGTGTACCATTAGACCATTTTATTGACATTAGCAAGGGTGTATGGAGGGCACAAGATTAATGGCCACAGTCTTCACTATTTTAACCCCTTCAGTACTGGGACACATTTTTACCTTGAGATTTGTGTACCATTAGACCATTTTATTGACATTAGCAAGGGTCTATGGAGGGCACAAGATTAATGGCCACAGTCTTCACTATTTTAACCCCTTCAGTACTGGGACACATATTTACCTTGAGATTTGTGTACCATTAGACCATTTTATTGACATTAGCAAGGGTCTATGGAGGGCACAAGATTAATGGCCACAGTCTTCACTATTTTAACCCCTTCAGTACTGGGACACATTTGTACCTTGAGATTTGTGTACCATTAGACCATTTTATTGACATTAGCAAGGGTGTATGGAGGGCACAAGATTAATGGCCACAGTCTTCACTATTTTAACCCCTTCAGTACTGGGACACATTTTACCTTGAGATTTGTGTACCATTAGACCATTTTATTGACATTAGCAAGGGTCTATGGAGGGCACAAGATTAATGGCTACAGTCTTCACTATTTTAACCCCTTCAGTACTGGGACACATTTTACCTTGAGATTTGTGTACCATTAGACCATTTTATTGACATTAGCAAGGGTCTATGGAGGGCACAAGATTAATGGCCACAGTCTTCACTATTTTAACCCCTTCAGTACTGGGACACATTTTTACCTTGAGATTTGTGTACCATTAGACCATTTTATTGACATTAGCAAGGGTGTATGGAGGGCACAAGATTAATGGCCACAGTCTTCACTATTTTAACCCCTTCAGTACTGGGACACATTTTTACCTTGAGATTTGTGTACCATTAGACCATTTTATTGACATTAGCAAGGGTGTATGGAGGGCACAAGATTAATGGCCACAGTCTTCACTATTTTAACCCCTTCAGTACTGGGACACATTTTTACCTTGAGATTTGTGTACCATTAGACCATTTTATTGACATTAGCAAGGGTCTATGGAGGGCACAAGATTAATGGCCACAGTCTTCACTATTTTAACCCCTTCAGTACTGGGACACATTTTACCTTGAGATTTGTGTACCATTAGACCATTTTATTGACATTAGCAAGGGTCTATGGAGGGCACAAGATTAATGGCTACAGTCTTCACTATTTTAACCCCTTCAGTACTGGGACACATTTTTTACCTTGAGATTTGTGTACCATTAGACCATTTTATTGACATTAGCAAGGGTGTATGGAGGGCACAAGATTAATGGCCACAGTCTTCACTATTTTAACCCCTTCAGTACTGGGACACATCTTTACCTTGAGATTTGTGTACCATTAGACCATTTTATTGACATTAGCAAGGGTCTATGGAGGGCACAAGATTAATGGCCACAGTCTTCACTATTTTAACCCCTTCAGTACTGGGACACATTTGTACCTTGAGATTTGTGTACCATTAGACCATTTTATTGACATTAGCAAGGGTGTATGGAGGGCACAAGATTAATGGCCACAGTCTTCACTATTTTAACCCCTTCAGTACTGGGACACATTTGTACCTTGAGATTTGTGTACCATTAGACCATTTTATTGACATTAGCAAGGGTGTATGGAGGGCACAAGATTAATGGCCTTTAAAAACTTGACCAAATATCGACTAAATTATCCTTATTATCACAAAAACTCCATAATTCTTTCCTATTTTGTATTTGAAGCTGCACCACACATTAATTCACTCAAATAACATACAAAAACATCAAATAAATTAATAATAGAAGAGAGAGAGAGAGAGAGAGAGAAGGAAGGAAGGAAGGAAGGAAGGAAGGAAGGAACTGAAAAAAAATGTCATAGTTGTAATAAATAATGTTAGAATAATAATAAATAATAGCTGAAGGAAGAAAGGAAGGAGATAGAAAGAATGAAGGAAGGAAGGAAGGAAGGAAGGAAGAAATACTACTAAAAATGCCATAGTTGTGATAAATAACAGAACAATAACAAAAAATGGAAAAAAAAAATAAATAATGGTCTTAATTAATGCCCAACACAGCAACCACCACCACCACCACCACCAACCTACTACTACTACTACTACTACTATTTCCACACTGGTGACCATTTAATAGGCTTTTTCTCTGCAAGTCTTTAATGTTGTAGTTTAAATAGTAATTATTCTAGGCTGATAAATAGTAGGCCTATAAGATTTGAATTAATTTATCTATTTATCTATCTAATGTGACCCCAGCACTAAAAAATCTGCCTAACCATTTATTTTGGTTTTATTTATCTATTTTTTTATGTAAGAGGGTAAAAAAAATAATAATAGAAAAATAGGCCTACTGGAATTGTAGTCTCCATGCAAGAATTAAAGAGAATTAGTCAAAAATTTATTCCCCAGATTAATTTTACAAGTGACACAAACAACACCAAATTAATAAATAAATAAATAATAATTAGAGAGAGAGAGAGAGAGAGAGAGAGAGAGAGAGAGAGAGAGAGAGAGAGAGAGAGAGAGAGAGAGAGAAGGCATCATCTATAGGTTTAACAATAGGGTATCATAAGGTGGGTTGTTACTCCACTCAACACCAAGATCAGGAAATTCACCACTATTCTGTCCACCTCTCTAATGCAAGAGTTAACCAGTACTCTCAATCCTTCACCACTATTCTGTCCACCTCTCTAATGCAAGAGTTAACCAGTACTCTCAATCCTTCACCACTATTCTGTCCACCTCTCTAATGCAAGAGTTAACCAGTACTCTCAATCCTTCACCACTATTCTGTCCACCTCTCTAATGCAAGAGTTAACCAGTACTCTCAATCCTTCACCACTATTCTGTCCACCTCTCTAATGCAAGAGTTAACCAGTACTCTCAATCCTTCACCACTATTCTGTCCACCTCTCTAATGCAAGAGTTAACCAGTACTCTCAATCCTTCACCACTATTCTGTCCACCTCTCTAATGCAAGAGTTAACCAGTACTCTCAATCCTTCACCACTATTCTGTCCACCTCTCTAATGCAAGAGTTAACCAGTACTCTCAATCCTTCACCACTATTCTGTCCACCTCTCCAATGCAAGAGTTAACCAGTACTCTCAATCCTTCACCACTATTCTGTCCACCTCTCTAATGCAAGAGTTAACCAGTACTCTCAATCCTTCACCACTATTCTGTCCACCTCTCTAATGCAAGAGTTAACCAGTACTCTCAATCCTTCACCACTATTCTGTCCACCTCTCCAATGCAAGAGTTAACCAGTACTCTCAATCCTTCACCACTATTCTGTCCACCTCTCTAATGCAAGAGTTAACCAGTACTCTCAATCCTTCACCACTATTCTGTCCACCTCTCTAATGCAAGAGTTAACCAGTACTCTCAATCCTTCACCACTATTCTGTCCACCTCTCTAATGCAAGAGTTAACCAGTACTCTCAATCCTTCACCACTATTCTGTCCACCTCTCTAATGCAAGAGTTAACCAGTACTCTCAATCCTTCACCACTATTCTGTCCACCTCTCCAATGCAAGAGTTAACCAGTACTCTCAATCCTTCACCACTATTCTGTCCACCTCTCTAATGCAAGAGTTAACCAGTACTCTCAATCCTTCACCACTATTCTGTCCACCTCTCTAATGCAAGAGTTAACCAGTACTCTCAATCCTTCACCACTATTCTGTCCACCTCTCCAATGCAAGAGTTAACCAGTACTCTCAATCCTTCACCACTATTCTGTCCACCTCTCTAATGCAAGAGTTAACCAGTACTCTCAATCCTTCACCACTATTCTGTCCACCTCTCTAATGCAAGAGTTAACCAGTACTCTCAATCCTTCACCACTATTCTGTCCACCTCTCTAATGCAAGAGTTAACCAGTACTCTCAATCCTTCACCACTATTCTGTCCACCTCTCTAATGCAAGAGTTAACCAGTACTCTCAATCCTTCACCACTATTCTGTCCACCTCTCTAATGCAAGAGTTAACCAGTACTCTCAATCCTTCACCACTATTCTGTCCACCTCTCTAATGCAAGAGTTAACCAGTACTCTCAATCCTTCACCACTATTCTGTCCACCTCTCTAATGCAAGAGTTAACCAGTACTCTCAATCCTTCACCACTATTCTGTCCACCTCTCTAATGCAAGAGTTAACCAGTACTCTCAATCCTTCACCACTATTCTGTCCACCTCTCTAATGCAAGAGTTAACCAGTACTCTCAATCCTTCACCACTATTCTGTCCACCTCTCTAATGCAAGAGTTAACCAGTACTCTCAATCCTTCACCACTATTCTGTCCACCTCTCTAATGCAAGAGTTAACCAGTACTCTCAATCCTTCACCACTATTCTGTCCACCTCTCTAATGCAAGAGTTAACCAGTACTCTCAATCCTTCACCACTATTCTGTCCACCTCTCTAATGCAAGAGTTAACCAGTACTCTCAATCCTTCACCACTATTCTGTCCACCTCTCTAATGCAAGAGTTAACCAGTACTCTCAATCCTTCACCACTATTCTGTCCACCTCTCTAATGCAAGAGTTAACCAGTACTCTCAATCCACCTCTCTAATGCAAGAGTTAACCATTACTCTCAATCCTTCACCACTATTCTGTCCACCTCTCTAATGCAAGAGTTAACCAGTACTCTCAATCCTTCACCACTATTCTGTCCACCTCTCTAATGCAAGAGTTAACCAGTACTCTCAATCCTTCACCA
>NC_059256.1:7152357-7157357 GCF_017591435.1 Portunus trituberculatus | reverse complement strand
TATAGATAAAAAAATAAATCAATAATAATAATAATACATACAAATAGATAGATTACAAAAAGGTTTAGTTAGATTAGATCAGTCAATAAATGGTCTCGCTACAGTTTGGCAAGATATTGTGTTTCTAGAAGGTCAGGCAAGGCAAGGCAAGGTTCGGCAAGGTTCAGCAAGGTTCGGTAAAGTTCGGCAAGGTCAGGTAAGGTTCGGTAAGGTTTGGTAAGGTCAGGGAAGGTTCGGTAAGGTTCGATAAGGTTCGGCAAGGTTAGGTAAGGTTCGGTAAAGTTTGGCAAGGTTAGGTAAGGTTCGGTAAGGTTCGGCAAGGTCAGGGAAGGTTCGGTAAGATTCGGCAAAGTTCGGCAAGGTCAGGTAAGGTTCGGTAAGGTTTGGTAAGGTCAGGTAAGGTTCGGTAAGGTTCGGCAAGGTTCAGCAAGGTTTGGTAAGGTCAGGGAAGGTTCGGTAAAGTTCGGCAAGGTCAGGGAAGGTTCAGCAAGGTTCGGCAAGGTCCGGTAAGGTTCGGCAAGGTTCGGCAAGGTCAGGTAAGATTCGGTAAGGTTCGCAAGGTTCAGCAAGGTCAGGGAAGGTTCGGTAAAGTTCGACAAGGTTCGGTAAGGTTCAGCAAGGTTCGGTAAAGTTCGGCAAGGTTCAGCAAGGTTCGGCAAGGTCAGATAAGGTTCGGCAAGGTTCAGCAAGGTCAGGGAAGGTTAGGTTAGGTTACAATACACCAGTGAAAAATTATGTTATGTTAGAATAGGTCAAGAATTGTGTAGGTAAGGTTTGGCTGGGTATAGTGTGTCTGTAGAAGGTAAGACTAGGAAGGTTAGGTTTAGATACACTGGTCAAAAAATAGGTTAGGTTCGAATAGGTCAAAGATTATATAGGTACAGTTCGGTAAGATATATTTTCATGAGGCAAGGCTGGGTTAGGTTAGGTTAGGTTAGGTTAGGTCAAATATTAAGGTCCGTTTGATCGTTTGTGTGACGTTAAAGAGTTTCTGGAGGCAAAAAATAGTTTCTAGATGTTTGAAAGTGTTAGGTTAGGTTAGGTTAGGTTAGGTTAGATTAGATTAGATTAGGTTAGGTCAGGTCAAATATTAAGGTCCGTTTGATCGTTTGTGTGACGTTAAAGAGTTTCTGGAGGCAAAAAATTGTTTCGAGATGTGTTTGAAAGTGTTAGGTTAGGTTAGGTTAGGTTAGGTTAGGTTAGGTTAGGTCAAATATTAAGGTCCGTTTGATCGTTTGTGTGACGCTAAAGAGTTTCTGGAGGCAAAAAAATAGTTTCGAGATGTGTTTGAAAATGTTAGGTTAGGTTAGGTTAGGTCAAATATTAAGGTTAGGTTAGGTTAGGTTAGGTCAAATATTAAGGTCCGTTTGATCGTTTCTGTGACGTTAAAGAGTTTCTGGAGACAAAAAATAGTTTATTCATGTGAAAATTTGCGATATTAATTATGCGATGTTTATAAATATTAGGTTAGGTTAGGTCAAATATTAAGGTCCGTTTTTTAAGTTTGTGTGACGTTAAGAAGTGCAGGTAACTCTTAATTTTGGGTTATTAACAAAAACGTGTAAATCAAACTAAACGTAAATCAAACAAGCGTAAATCAAACAAGCGTAAATCAAGAGTTACCTGTATGTGGAAGAATAATAGTTTGTAGATATAAAAGTTTGTGATAATAAATATGCGATGTGTTTAAAAATGTTAGGAATGTGTGGTAATGTTAGCGGATGTGTATACTGTTAGCACTTTTGTAGAAAACTTAGCCAATACATAAGAAATACTCACTAAATGTATGAAAAGGAGAATAAATGTATAAACAAGTGAGATTTGTGTATAACTTAGTAAATTTGTATATAACTTAGCAAATTTGTTTAAAAGTTAGCAGATTTGTGTGAAAGTTAGCAGATTTGTATATAACTTAGCAAATTTGTTTAAAAGTTAGCAGATTTGTATAAAAGGTAGCAAATTTCTAAAAAAGTTAGCAAATTTGAATAAAAGTTAGGAAATTTCTAAAAAAGTTAGCAAATTTGTATAGAAGTTAGCAGATTTGTATAAAACTTAGCAGATTTGTATAAAAGTTAGCAAATTTGAATAAAAGTTAGCAGATTTGTATAAAAGTTAGCAGATTTGTATAAAAGTTAGCAAATGTGTATAAAAGTTAGCAAATTTGTATAAAAGTTAGCAGATTTGTATAAAAGTTAGCAGATTTGAATAAAAGTTAGCACATTTGAATAAAAGTTAGCAAATTTCTAAAAAGTTAGCAAATTTGTATAAAAGTTAGCAAATTTGTATAAAAGTTAGCAGATTTGTATAAAAGTTAGCAGATTTGTATAAAAGTTAGCAGATTTGTATAAAAGTTAGCAGATTTGTATAAAAGTTAGCAGATTTGTATAAAAGTTAGCAGATTTGTATAAAAGTTAGCAAATGTGTATAAAAGTTAGCAAATTTGTATAAAAGTTAGCAAATTTGTATAAAAGTTAGCAGATTTGTATAAAAGTTAGCAGATTTGTATAAAAGTTAGCAGATTTGAATAAAAGTTAGCAAATTTGTATAAAAGTTAGCAGATTTGTATAAAAGTTAGCAGATTTGTATAAAAGTTAGCAGATTTGTATAAAAGTTAGCAGATTTGTATAAAAGTTAGCAGATTTGAATAAAAGTTAGCACATTTGAATAAAAGTTAGCAAATTTCTAAAAAGTTAGCAAATTTGTATAAAAGTTAGCAGATTTGTATAAAAGTTAGCAGATTTGTATAAAAGTTAGCAAATTTGAATAAAAGTTAGCAGATTTGTATAAAAGTTAGCAGATTTGTATAAAAGTTAGCAAATGTGTATAAAAGTTAGCAAATTTGTATAAAAGTTAGCAAATTTGTATAAAAGTTAGCAGATTTGTATAAAAGTTAGCAGATTTGTATAAAAGTTAGCAGATTTGTATAAAAGTTAGCAAATTTGTATAAAAGTTAGCAAATTTGTATAAAAGTTAGCAAATTTGTATAAAAGTTAGCAGATTTGTATAAAAGTTAGCAGATTTGTATAAAAGTTAGCAAATGTGTATAAAAGTTAGCAAATTTGTATAAAAGTTAGCAAATTTGTATAAAAGTTAGCAGATTTGTATAAAAGTTAGCAGATTTGTATAAAAGTTAGCAGATTTGTATAAAAGTTAGCAAATGTGTATAAAAGTTAGCAAATTTGTATAAAAGTTAGCAAATTTGTATAAAAGTTAGCAGATTTGTATAAAAGTTAGCAGATTTGTATAAAAGTTAGCAGATTTGAATAAAAGTTAGCAAATTTGTATAAAAGTTAGCAGATTTGTATAAAAGTTAGCAGATTTGTATAAAAGTTAGCAGATTTGTATAAAAGTTAGCAGATTTGTATAAAAGTTAGCAGATTTGAATAAAAGTTAGCACATTTGAATAAAAGTTAGCAAATTTCTAAAAAGTTAGCAAATTTGTATAAAAGTTAGCAGATTTGTATAAAAGTTAGCAGATTTGTATAAAAGTTAGCAAATTTGAATAAAAGTTAGCAGATTTGTATAAAAGTTAGCAGATTTGTATAAAAGTTAGCAAATGTGTATAAAAGTTAGCAAATTTGTATAAAAGTTAGCAAATTTGTATAAAAGTTAGCAGATTTGTATAAAAGTTAGCAGATTTGAATAAAAGTTAGCAAATTTGTATAAAAGTTAGCAAATTTGTATAAAAGTTAGCAGATTTGTATAAAAGTTAGCAGATTTGAATAAAAGTTAGCAGATTTGAATAAAAGTTAGCAGATTTGAATAAAAGTTAGCAGATTTGTATAAAAGTTAGCAGATTTAAATAAAAGTTAGCAAATTTGTATAAAAGTTAGCAAATATGAATACAAGTTAGCAAATTTCTATAAAAGTTAGCAGATTTGACAAGGATAAATAAATAAATAAATAAATAAATAGACAGATTGTCGGAAGGTTGTTTGGAATGTTTGACAGACGGACAGACAGACAAACACAAACAAACACACACACACACACACACACACACACACACACACTTTGTCGTTTTGATTTTATTGTCTTTTTTGTTATTAACCTGCCGTTTGTTTGTTTGTTTGTCCGTTTGTGTGTTTGGATTAAGTCTCGTTTTATTGATTTATCTTCTTCTTCTTCTTCTTCTTCTTGTCAACAGAAAATGGAAAACTGATAGACTATTGAAGAGAAGTTAAAGAAAACGGAAATGCATCAAAGAAAACGGAAGGACATGTTTTGCTAAGGGTTACTAAATAAATAAATAAATAAATAAATAAATAAATAAATAAATAAAGAAGGAAAGAAGGAAGGAAGGAAAAAGAAATGTTTGTGGGTGTTTTGTGGTGTTTGGGGTGTTTTTTGTGGTGTTTTGAGGTGTTTTGGGGTGTTTTATGAGTGTTCAGTGGTGTTTTGTGGTGTTTCTGGGTGTTTTGTGTGTTTTTTGTGGTGTTTTCTGGTGTTTTGGGAAGTTTCTGGGTGTTTAATGGTGTTCAGTGGTGTTTTACTAGTATTTTATGGTGTTTTGTGGTGTTTAGTGGTGTTTTGGGGTGTTTTGTGGTGTTCCTGGGTGTTTTGTGATGTTTCTGGGTGTTTTGTGGTGTCTAGTGGGTGTTTTGGGGTGTTTTGGGGTGTTTTATGGAGTTTTGGGTTGTTTTGTGATGTTTTGTGGTGTTTTTGTGATGTTTTGTGGTACTTTGAGGGTGTTTTGAGGTGTCTTTGGTGTTTTGTGGGTTTTTTGAGTGTTTCTGGTGTTTTGTGGTGTTTTGAGTTTTGGGTTTTTTGTGGTGTTTGTGGTGTTTTGTGGAGTTTAAGGTTGTTTTGTGGTGTTTTGTGGGTGTTATGTGGTGTTTTGAGGTGTTTTGTGGTGTTTTATGAGTGTTTTGTGGTGTTTTACAAGTTTTGTGGTGTTTTTTGAGTGTTTAGTGGTGTTTTACGAGTTTTATGGTGTTTTGTGGTGTTTGTGATAGAAAATCGTGATGGATGAGTATTGTTGATGTTTGGATGTGTGTTTG
>NC_059256.1:7134857-7147357 GCF_017591435.1 Portunus trituberculatus | reverse complement strand
ACACACTGTGGGGAGGGAAAGAGAGTGAGAGAGGGTTAATATAAGCTCAAAAACAGCCCAAAACATCCTTAAAACAGCCCAAATCTTGTAAAAAACACAAAAATCTCCACATAATTAATCAAAAACAGCCAAAACATCTTACAAACAGCCCAAATCTTGTAAAAAACATTAAAATCTCCACAAAATAAAAAATCAAAACAGCCACACAATAATCTTACAAACAGCCCAAATCTTGAAAAAAAACATTAAAATCTCCACAAAAATCGTAAAAAACAGCCCAAAACTGCTTAAAAACAAATATAAGCTCAAAACAGACCAAACATCTTAAAACAGCCCAAATCTTTAAAAACATTAAAATCTCCACAAAATTAATAAAAAACAGCCCAAAACTGCTTAAAACACAAATATAAGCTCAAAAACAACCCAAAACATCTTAAAAATAGCCCAAACCTTTACAAAAACATGAAAATCTCCACAAAAGTAAAAACACCCTAAAACAGCTTTAGAAACAAACACAAGCTCAAAAACAGTCATAAACATCTTAAAAACACACAAAAAAAAAACAGATCTTGAAAAAAAACATGAAAATATCAACAAAAATAGTCAAAAACATTCTAAAACAGCTTTAAAACAAGAAATAAATTAAAAAAAGACCAAAACATCCTAAAACAGCCAAAAAAGCCCAAATCTTGACAAAAAACATGAAAATATCAACAAGAATAGTCAAAAAACAGCCCAAAACAGCTTAAAACACACACACAGCCCAAACTTAAAAAAAAACAATGAAAACAGCCCAAAACAGCTTAAAAAACACACACAGCTCAAACTTAAAAAAAAAACAATGAAAACAGCACAAAACTGCCCAAAACAACTTAAAAAACACACAAACAGCCCAAATCTTAAGAAAGACATGAAAACATCCCAAATCTTGAGAAAAGACCTCAAAACAGCTTAAAACACACACAACAGCCTCAAATCTTGAAAAAAATGAAAACAGCTCAAAACTCAAAACAGCCCTAGCAAAACAGCCCAAAAACAAATGAAACATACACAAAACACCTCAAATCTTGAGAAACAGCAATGAAAACATCTGAGAAAAACACTCAAAACAGCCCAAAACAGCTTAAAAATACACAAAAGAGCCAATCTTGAGAAAAAACAATGAAAACAGCTCAAAACAACTCAAAAACAGCCCAAAACAGCTTAAAAATACACACACAGCCCAAATCTTGAGAAAAAGACATGAAAACAGCCACAAACTACTCAAAAACAGCCCAAAACAGCTTAAAAATACACAAACAGCCCAAATCTTGAAAAAAATTAAAACAGCCCAAAAATACAAAAAAAAAAAAACAGCCCAAAACAGCTTAAAAAACACACAAAAACATCCCAAATCTTGAGAAAAACATGAAAATATCCACAATTCTCAAAAACAGCTGTGAACCCTTAACACCCCAAAACACACCAAAATCACCACCAAACACCACCAAAACACCACAAACACACCTCTAAGGAAAGACAGTGTAGTTTTGGTGTTGGCTCCCTGCGTTAATGGCGTTGGTGATGTTGGTGGAGGCTTTCCTTCAAAACACCCCAAAAAACACCAACAAACATCCTTACAACACCCCAAACACAGAGTGAACACCCCAAAAACACTCTTATGTAGAAGAAAACACCTAAAAACACCCTAAAATGCCTTGAAATGCATAAAAAACACCAAAAATACAGCCATATGTACTTTAAAACACCACAAAACACCCATATATACTTTAAAACACCAAAAAAACACCCATACATTCTTTAAAACACCCAAAAGCAGCCATATACTTTAAAACACCAAAAAACACCAAAATGTTCTTTAAAACACCCAAAAACACCCAAATATACCTTAAAACACTCATAAAACACAACAAAATCCCCTAAAACACACCAAAAACATCCATAGGCACTTTAAAACACCCACAACACCCATATATACTTTAAAACACCAAAAAAACACCAATACTTTCTTTAAAACACCCAAAAACACTCATAAAACACAAAAAAATACCCCAAAACACAACAAAAACACCCAAAAAACACCAGAAACACACCTGTAAGGAAGACAGTGTAGTTTTGGTGTTGACTCCCTGCGTTGATGGTGTTGGTGATGTTGGCAGACACCTTTCTGGCCCAACGGAGCGCCTCGTAGTAATCCTGTGATGTCTTAAGTATGGTGTGGTACGTCATGAAGTAACTTGCAGCCACGCCAGTTGTCTGAGAGAGAGAGAGAGAGAGAGAGAGAGAGAGAGAGAGAGAGAGAGAGAGAGAGAGAGAGAGAGAGAGAGAGAGAGAGAGAGAGAGGTGGTGTTTTAAGTGAGTATGGGTGTTTTGGGGTGTATTTGGTGAGAGAGAGGTGTTAGAGAGAGAGAGAGAGAGAGTGGTGTTTTAAGGTGTGTATGGGTGTTTTGGGGTGTATTTTGGGTGTTTTAAGTGTTTTAGGTGTTAGAGAGAGAGAGAGAGAGAGAGAGAGAGAGAGAGAGAGAGAGAGAGAGAGAGAGAGAGAGAGAGAGAGAGAGAGAGAGAGAGGTGGTGTTTTAAGGTGTGTATGGGTGTTTTGGGGTGTATTTGGGGTGTTTTAAGTGTTAGAGAGAGAGAGAGAGAGAGAGAGAGAGAGAGAGAGAGAGAGAGAGAGAGAGAGAGAGAGGTGTTTACTGGTGACTGTATGACTAAGGTATGTATTAAAAAATGCTTTAATCTCTCACCAAAACGGTTTTCCAAGGCCACAGAGATGACTGGCGGGGTTTATCAAGAGTGTTTCTCGTGATAATAATGCAGAAATCTTGTCACTCTGCCTCTAGACCCATAAAAACACCCTTAAAAACACACACACACACACACACACACCTGGTTCCGTTGGCCATGTGTGAGTTTGAGAGCCTGGCCGTACGCAGCGTGGCCACCCTTAGGACACGTGATGGAGGGGATGTCGGCCAAGAAAAACTCAAGGTACTCTAAGAAGGACGAAGGGTTTGGCCGCTGTCCATCCTGTAGAGAGAGAGAGAGAGAGAGAGAGAGAGAGAGAGAGAGAGAGAGAGAGAGAGAGAGAGAGAGAGAGAGAGAGAGAGAGAGAGAGAGAGAGACAAAATTGCTGTAAAATGCACCAAAAAAACTGCTTTAAAACACCCACATCACTTCAAAACACCCAAAAAACACTCCTAAAAACTCAAAAAACACTAAAACAAAAACACACACACACACACACACCTAACAACACCTAAAATCATGCTAAAACACTTAAACACACCCAAAACATCTTTAAAACACCAAAACCAACATTAAAACACTCAAAAGTCACCCTAAAACGCTAAAAAAAACACTGGGAAACACTAAAAACACCTCCAAACACACCCAAGTAACCCAACCACTTTTAAATGCACCCAAAACTATTTAGAACACTCCAAACAACACCTAAAACACCTGAAAAACACTCAAAACAGTGTTCCTTAGAATTACAAGTATTTTCAGCACCAAACTAATCACAAAGGCAGCGATGAGCAACATTTTTAATAGGCGAAACGTTTTGACACTTTCCTCATGTCATCTTCAGTTTTTTTGACCACTGAAGATGACATGAGAAGAGTGTTGAAATGTTTGCCCTCTTAAAAATGTTGCTAATCGCTGCCTTTGTGATTCGTTGCCTGCTGAAATTACAAGTTTGTTTTATGCAACTTTTGAAATATGCGATGCCTCTTGGAACACATCTATCCTGTAAGTTAAGAGTCACTTGTTCTGCTTTTTCTCTGTGATCAGTAAAGCGTGGCCACAGTAGCATAAAATGGCTACAAGAATGGTTCCAGAATTTGAAGGGATGACATATGAGGAGAGACTAAAGGCTATGGATCTACCAACCCTGGAACAAAGAAGGGAGAGAGAGAGGAGATCTGATACAAGTTTATAAATTGATCAACGGAATGGACCAAGTGGATAATGAGAAACTGATCCTGAGAGAAGAATATGACACTAGAAGCACAAGATTGCATAGTAAAAAGCTGAGGAAGGGAAGATGTCTGAGAGATGTTAAAAAATATAGTTTCCCGCAGAGATGTGTTGAGACATGGAACAGTTTAAATGAAGAAGTAGTGTCTGCAACGAGTGTACACAGTTTTAAGGAAAGATTGGATAAGTGTAGATATGGAGACGGGGCCACACCAGCATAAAGCCCAGGCCCTGGAAAACTACAACTAGGTAAACACACACACACACATACCGGCAGCTTAGTAACATTGCAGGTGAGGCAGTGTGAGGAGGTGTCGGAGGAGGGACAGAAGGATCCATTTGGGTAGGTCCGGCAGCAGGCAGACTGGGACCCCATGTTGTAGAGGGACCAGTCCATGTAGTCATCCAGCCACGACGACGCTGGCTGGGCTACGTAGGTCCTGGGGGGGGGGTTTAGGTTAGGTTAGGGGAGAGGGATGAGAGAGAGAGAGATGAGAGAGAGAGAGAGAGAGAGAGAGAGAGAGAGAGAGAGAGAGAGAGAGAGAGAGAGAGAGAGAGAGAGAGAGAGAGAGAGACAGAGAAGACAGAAAAAGAAAGAAAGAAAGAAAGAAAGATACACACACACACACACACACACACACACACACACACACACACACACACACAGACAAGGAAGACCTGGTGCTGGTGACACAACAACATGGAAGGACAAGAGGACATGGAAAGATCAGGATGAGGCAGTGTGTCAAGGATATTGCAAAACACACACACACACACACACAAAGGACAAGAGGACATGGAAAGAAGATCAGGATGAGGCAGTGTGTCAAGGATGTTGCAAAATACAGTTTTCCACACAGAACGCTGGAGAAGTGGAATGCATTGAGTGACCAAGTTGTTACACCACATAATGTCCACAACTTCAACCAAAAACTAGATAAATGGACACATGGAGACAGGACACTATGAGCCCCACTCCAACCCTCTACAATACACACACACACACACACAACTAGATAGGTACACACCCCAAACCACACCCAAACATACCCCAAACACACCAAACATTGCAAACATATCCAAACACACTAAAACATACCCCAAACACACCCAAAACACACCAAAGACACTGCAAGCATATCCAAACACACTAAAACACAAACACACTCAAAACACATCAAAACATCTGACAAACATCCAAAACACACCCAAACTCATTCCTAACACACACAAAACACCCCCAAACACAACCAAAAACACACTAAACACACCAAACACACCAAACACACTCAAAACACACCAAACACACTAAACACACAAAACACACCCTGAACACACAAACACACAAAACACATTCAAACACACCCAAAACACCACAAAACACACCAAACACACAAAACACACAAAACACAACACACACCAAACACACCAAAACACACCAAACACACCCAAACACCCCAACACACCCAAAACACACCAAAACACACAAACACACAACACCACAAAACACCCAAAACCACAAACACACCCAAACACACACCAAACACACCCAAACACACAAACACACCAAAACACACAAAATATATTCAAAACACCAAAAACCACAAAACACCACAAAACACACACACCAAAAACACACAAAACACACCCAAAACACACCCAAACACCACAAAACACACCAAAACACCACAAAACCACCCAAACACACACAAAACATCCCTAAACACACCCAAACGAACCCCAAACACATCCCAAACAGCCAAACACCTTACACATACCTATTAGCAAGCAGTGACGCCATGTAAATTTGAGTGGCGAGGCTGTCGGTATTACAATCCACAGTACCGCAGATCTTGTTTTGTTCCGACACGCTGCTAAAGTTGACGCCACCTCGGAGGACAAAATATACCGGAGGACCCACACTCAAGTACTCCCCAAGGTACTGTGGGGTGTGGAAAATAGGTTAGGTTAGGTTAGGTTAGGTTAGGTTATCAAAATTCACCCAAAACACTTAAACACATCCCAAACACATCTTGAAACACAAATCTCCCTACAAAATACACTCGCTAAGGTACTGTGGGGTGCGGAAGTTAAGCTAGGTTAGGTTAGGTTAGGTTAGGTTATCAAAATTCACCCAAAACACCTAAACACATCCCAAACACATCTTGAAACACAAATCACCCTACAAAATACACTCGCTGAGGTACTGTGGGGTGCGGAAAATAGGTTAGGTTAGGTTAGGTTAGGTTAGGTTATCAAAATTCACCCAAAACACTTAAACACATCCCAAACGCACCCTGAAACACAAATCACCCTACAAATTACACTCACTAAGGTACTGTGGGTGCAGAAAATAGGTTAGGTTAGGTTAGGTTATCAAAATTCACCCAAAACACCTAAACACATCCCAAACACATCTTGAAACACAAATCTCCCTACAAAATACACACCCTAAGGTACTGTAGGGTGCGGAAAATAGGTTAGGTTAGGTTAGGTTAGGTTGTCAAAAATCACCCAAAACACCTAAACACATCCCAAACGCACCCTGAAACACAAATCACCCTACAAATTACACTCGCTAAGGTACTGTGGGGTGCAGAAAATAGGTTAGGTTAGGTTAGGTTAGGTTATCAAAATTCACCCAAAACACCTAAACACATCCCAAACACATCTTGAAACACAAATCACCCTACAAAATACACTCCCTGAGGTACTGTGGGGTGCGGAAGTTAAGCTAGGTTAGGTTAGGTTAGGTTAGGTTATCAAAATTCACCCAAAACACCTAAACACATCCCAAACGCACCCTGAAACACAAATCTCCCTACAAAATACACTTGCTATGGTACTGTGGGGTGCGGAAAATAGGTTAGGTTAGGTTAGGTTGTCAAAAATCACCCAAAACACCTAAACACATCCCAAACGCACCCTGAAACACAAATCACCCTACAAATTACACTCACTAAGGTACTGTGGGGTGCAGAAAATAGGTTAGGTTAGGTTAGGTTAGGTTAGGTTATCAAAATTCACCCAAAACACCTAAACACATCCCAAACGCACCCTGAAACACAAATCACCCTACAAAATACACTCGCTAAGGTACTGTGGGGTGCGGAAGTTAAGCTAGGTTAGGTTAGGTTAGGTTAGGTTATAAAAATTCACCCAAAACATCTAAACACATCCCAAACGCACCCTGAAACACAAATCACCCTACAAAATACACTCCCTAAGGTACTGTGGGGTGCGGAAGTTAAGCTAGGTTAGGTTAGGTTAGGTTAGGTTAGGTTATCAAAATTCACCCAAAACACCTAAACACATCCCAAACGCACCCTGAAACACAAATCACCCTACAAATTACACTCGCTAAGGTACTGTGGGGTGCAGAAAATAGGTTAGGTTAGGTTAGGTTAGGTTAGGTTATCAAAAATCACACAAAACACCTAAACACATCCCAAACACATCTTGAAACACAAATCACCCTACAAAATACACTCCCTGAGGTACTGTGGGGTGCGGAAAATAGGTTAGGTTAGGTTAGGTTAGGTTAGGTTAGGTTATCAAAAATCCACCCAAAACACCTAAACACATCCCAAACGCACCCTGAAACACAAATCACCCTACAAAATACACTTGCTATGGTACTGTGGGGTGCAGAAAATAGGTTAGGTTAGGTTAGGTTATCAAAATTCACCCAAAACACCTAAACACATCCCAAACACATCTTGAAACACAAATCACCCTACAAAATACACTCCCTAAGGTACTGTGGGGTGCGGAAAATAGGTTAGGTTAGGTTAGGAAATTAATTAAATATACAATAAAAAAAATAGCTAACATTGTCGTAAGAACATTGTGGGGACGGGAATGTTAGGTTAGGTTGAATAAAGGTTAGGTTAGGTTAGGTTTTGAAAATAAATTAAATAGACAATGAAAAAAATGGCTGAAAACGTCAAAAGAACATAGTGGGGATGGAAATATTAGGTTAGGTTAGGTTAGGTTAAGTTAGATAAAGGTTAGGTTAGGTTAGGTTAGGTTAGAAAATAAATTAAATAGACAATGAAAAAAGGCTACAAACATAACAAAATTGTGACAGTGGAAATGTTAGGTTAGGTTAGGTTAGATATTGTGGTCATACGGAAATTAGATTACAAAAAAAAAAAAAAAAAAAAAAAAACAACCTGAGAAAATAGCAAGAAGAAAAACACCACAGAACTCAAAATAAATCAATAAACATCCCAGCGTACCAATAAAACACCACAAACACCCAAAAAACACCCAAAAAAAACACTCACCGTAAAATATTTCTGCAGATAGGAGTCATCGGGCATTGAGAGCTGTTGATCCAGGCCAATAGAGAGCTTGGGAACCACAGCCACACTGCAACACAGCCAGGCACCAAACAGCACCACTACAATAGGCCTCACCCACTGTGACAGAAGGCAGGGAGCGTAAATTCTTTGGATAAACTCTGGTAGAAGTCCCTCCTTGACGCTTGTGTCCTTGTCCGAGCCCTTGATGCAGCATAACACCTCCCAGCGGCCTTCCTGTGTGTTGTGGGGTATGGCAGATTAGGTTAGAGAGTGCTTTTGGGGTGTTTTTAGTGTGTTTTTGGGTGTTTTGTTGTGTTTTGGGGTGTTTACGTGTGTATTGTGGTGTTTTAGGGTGGTTTGGTGTGCTTTGGGGTGGTTTGGTGTGTTTTGGGGATGTTTTAAGATGTTTTGGATTTTTTTTAGATGTTTTTGGTATGTTTTGGGGTGTTTTGGTGTGCTTTGGGGTGTTTTGATGTGTTTTGGGGATGTTTTGGTGTGTTTAGGTATGTTTTAGGTGTGTTTTGGATGTGTTTGGGATGTTTTTATACATTTTTGGGTATTTAAGTGTGTGTTGGGATGTTTTGGCTGTGTTTAGAGATGTGTTTTGGGTGTTTCAGGGTGTTTTGGTGCATTTTTTGAGGTGTAACACTGTGTTTTTGTATAATGTGGGATAGGTTAGGCTAGATTTGTGTGTTTTGGGTGTGTTTTGAGTGTTTTGGGTGTGTTTTGGGTGAAGTTTAGGTGTGTTTTGGTGTAGCATAGCATAGCCTAGCCTAACCTAACCTAACCTTACCTCTTGTCTCCTTGCGTCGAGGGCCATGAGTGCCACAAAGCAGGTCAGCTGGAGCACAAAGTCAATGGTGAGGGCCAGGCCGGCGTACAGGGCAAAGGCGTGGACAGCCGGCATTCCAGAGAGGGCACCTGGGGGACGGGGGGGAGACATTAGGTTAAGCTAGGCTGGGTTAGGTAATTAATGATGATACAATAATTAGAGAGGTGTGTTAGAAGGTTAGGTTAGGTTAGGTTAGGTTAGGTTAGGTTAGGTTAGTTTAGGTGAGGTTAGGTAAGGTGAGGTTAGGTAAGGTTAGGTTAGGTGAGGTTAGGTAAGGCTAGGTTAGGTTAGGTTAGGTTAGATAAAGTTAGGTTAGGTTAGGTTAGGTTAGATAAAGTTAGGTTAGGTTAGATAAGGTTAGGTAAGGTTAGGTTAGGTTAGATAAAGTTAGGTTAGGTTAGGTTAGGTTAGGTAAGGTTAGGTTAGATAAGGTTAGGTTAGGTACAGAAAATAGAGATGACAAACAATAACTAGAAGGAAAATAGATGGATTAAGTGACTGGGGTACACTTAACAGATTGGAAAGTTACATTACGTTAGGTGAGGTTACGTACAGAAACCAATGATAAACAATAACTAGAGGAAAAAATACACATAGATAACTTGACTGAGATACAATAGAGAAATTGGAAAGGTACACTGGGTTACGTTACGAGAATAATAAAGATAAGGAATATTACGCGAAAATATAGATAAATAGAATAACAGGGGTACATTAAACAGAAAGGTACGTTAGATTAAGTTAGGTTAGGTTAGGTACAATATTTAGAGGGAAAAACATAGGCAGATTAAGTTATTGGCGTACATTAAAAACACTAGACAGATTAGGTTAGGTTAGGTTAGGTTTAGTTAGGTTAGATATAGAAAAAATGCTGATTAACAATGATAGGAAGGAAAATATAGGTAAACAGATTGTGGGAGGCTATGTTAGGTTAGGCTAGGTACATTAGGGGTACATTAGACTGAAAAGGTACATTAGGTTACGTTAGGTATGGAAAATAAAGCTTCTAAATAATGATAGGATAGGAGATATGGGTTAATTAGGAGGGTACATTAGATTAGGTTCATTAAGGTACATTAGACAGACTGAATGGGTATGTTAGGTTAGCCGTGGAAATGAATGATGGCAAATAGTGATGATAAGGATGGTGTTGGTGGACGGACTGATGGGTACGTCAAACAGATGCTGTGTGTGTCAGGTGCCTCCAATATACCACATCTTGGAAGGCACCCCATAACACTGCACACAAACTTCCAGAAAATGAAAAAATAAATCAAATAAATAATAACATCAATTCTCACAAAACAAGAGTGAACAAAATAAAAATAATAATAATAATAAAACAGTCATAATTCTCAAAGTTTGCAGTCCAATACCAGATGGTGACGCGAGTGACAGCCGGGCGGTTGGTGGTCACATTTCACCACATGAGTGACAACAAACCTTACACTTGAACCCTTCAGTACTGGGATGCATTCTTCACCACTAGTCTTGGGTACAATTGGACCATTTTATTGAGAATATGAAGGTTCGGAAGATTAATGGCCAGGGTATTCACTATTTCTATCCTGAATTTTAGAAGCTGTGTAAAATTACCAAATAGTAACTAGAATGAATATGATTAGACTATTTTAGACCATTTTATTGACATTAGCAAGGGTGTATGGAGGGCACAAGATTAATGGCCACAGTCTTCACTATTTTAACCCCTTCAGTACTGGGACACATTTTTACCTTGAGATTTGTGTACCATTAGACCATTTTATTGACATTAGCAAGGGTGTATGGAGGGCACAAGATTAATGGCCACAGTCTTCACTATTTTAACCCCTTCAGTACTGGGACACATTTTTACCTTGAGATTTGTGTACCATTAGACCATTTTATTGACATTAGCAAGGGTGTATGGAGGGCACAAGATTAATGGCCACAGTCTTCACTATTTTAACCCCTTCAGTACTGGGACACATTTTTACCTTGAGATTTGTGTACCATTAGACCATTTTATTGACATTAGCAAGGGTGTATGGAGGGCACAAGATTAATGGCCACAGTCTTCACTATTTTAACCCCTTCAGTACTGGGACACATTTTTACCTTGAGATTTGTGTACCATTAGACCATTTTATTGACATTAGCAAGGGTGTATGGAGGGCACAAGATTAATGGCCACAGTCTTCACTATTTTAACCCCTTCAGTACTGGGACACATTTTTACCTTGAGATTTGTGTACCATTAGACCATTTTATTGACATTAGCAAGGGTGTATGGAGGGCACAAGATTAATGGCCACAGTCTTCACTATTTTAACCCCTTCAGTACTGGGACACATTTTTACCTTGAGATTTGTGTACCATTAGACCATTTTATTGACATTAGCAAGGGTGTATGGAGGGCACAAGATTAATGGCCACAGTCTTCACTATTTTAACCCCTTCAGTACTGGGACACATTTTTACCTTGAGATTTGTGTACCATTAGACCATTTTATTGACATTAGCAAGGGTGTATGGAGGGCACAAGATTAATGGCCACAGTCTTCACTATTTTAACCCCTTCAGTACTGGGACACATTTTTACCTTGAGATTTGTGTACCATTAGACCATTTTATTGACATTAGCAAGGGTGTATGGAGGGCACAAGATTAATGGCCACAGTCTTCACTATTTTAACCCCTTCAGTACTGGGACACATTTTTACCTTGAGTCTTCACTATTTTAACCCCTTCAGTACTGGGACACATTTTACCTTGAGATTTGTGTACCATTAGACCATTTTATTGACATTAGCAAGGGTGTATGGAGGGCACAAGATTAATGGCCACAGTCTTCACTATTTTAACCCCTTCAGTACTGGGACACATTTTTACCTTGAGATTTGTGTACCATTAGACCATTTTATTGACATTAGCAAGGGTGTATGGAGGGCACAAGATTAATGGCCACAGTCTTCACTATTTTAACCCCTTCAGTACTGGGACACATTTTTACCTTGAGATTTGTGTACCATTAGACCATTTTATTGACATTAGCAAGGGTGTATGGAGGGCACAAGATTAATGGCCACAGTCTTCACTATTTTAACCCCTTCAGTACTGGGACACATTTTACCTTGAGATTTGTGTACCATTAGACCATTTTATTGACATTAGCAAGGGTGTATGGAGGGCACAAGATTAATGGCCACAGTCTTCACTATTTTAACCCCTTCAGTACTGGGACACATTTTTACCTTGAGATTTGTGTACCATTAGACCATTTTATTGACATTAGCAAGGGTGTATGGAGGGCACAAGATTAATGGCCACAGTCTTCACTATTTTAACCCCTTCAGTACTGGGACACATTTTTACCTTGAGATTTGTGTACCATTAGACCATTT
>NC_059256.1:7122357-7132357 GCF_017591435.1 Portunus trituberculatus | reverse complement strand
TCCGTAAACTGTCTTAAAATTCCCCTAAAGTCTTAAAATCTCCTCAGAACATACCAAACTGTCTTAAAATTGCCCTAAACTGTCTTACAATCCCCTCAGAACATACCAAACTGTCTTAAAATCTCCGTAAACTGTCTCCAAGTGGTCTCTCCTTACCGAGTGCTATATAGGCAAACATGACACAATAGGATATGAGGATGGTGAGGATGTCCCCCTCGCTCTCTCTCTCCAGCTCGTCCTGAATGCCTCTCTCCGCAGTGAAAGCTATGTCCATCATCGGGTGCGTAAAATTCTTCATGTACGCCAGGAATCTGTTGGTATGGGGTTCGGTTAGGTTAGGTTAGGTTAGGGAGGTTTTTGCCTTAAGTTAGGTTAGGTTAGGGATTTCTTTTGTTAGGTTAAGCTACGTTAGGGTTTTTTAAGTTAGGTTAGGCTAGGCTAGGCAAGGTTAGGTTAGGTTGGGTGAAGGCTAGATTAAAATACAAATAAGGTAATGCAGGGCTAACTCAAAGCAGATTAGGTTATGCAAAATTAGATTAAAAATTAGGCATGGCTATATCAAATTAGGTCAGGTTAGGTTAGGTTAGGTTAGGTATGGCTAGACAAAACTACCACCCCATAGCACACTTACTCTTTCTCCCACGCCATGGCCATCCGCGTCTTGTCCTTGTCGTAATTATTATTGACGATGAAGGAAATAACCAGGGCTGTTGCGTTTTTATACTTTGGGTCCTCGCCGAGCTCCTGGTGGCCCTCCAGGAACCCCCCCAGGGCTGTGTAGGGGAACACCGGACCCCCATACGACCCCAGGCACGGCAGGTACAGTGCCTCGTCCTCGGTAGATAGTGGGTTCCTGTGGTTTAAGGTACGTTACATTAAGATAGATATAGATAGAGACAGATAGATAAATAGATAGATAGATAGACAGATTAGGTTAAGATAGATAACTAATATTTTTAAACACACTCTCTCTCTCTCTCTCTCTCTCTCTACTTCAATCTAACTTAACTTAACTTAACCTAAACACTTGAAAATACATGCAAAATCTCTCTATCTCTCTCTCTCCACTTTCTAACCTAACCTAACCTAACCTACCCCCCCAAAGCACACCCCAACACTCACCTGAAGCAGGAATCCAGGTGGTTGAGATAATTAACCGTCAAATTATGTTGGTCCACATCCGTCAAGTCTAAATTATCAGCGTCATTTTGGAAATAATTGAGAACGCTTTGTATGGTGCAATCTGTGTTCTGTGGAGCCAGTGGGGAGAAGCAGATGTCCTTGAGGTGCACTGAGGCCTCTCCTGACACATTGGCGGACAGCTGAGGGGAGAGAGAGAGAGATAGGGGTGCTTAGAAGTATTATCGTGATTTTTGGGGTGTTTTGAGAGGTTTTGGTGTGTTTTTTGGTGTGTTTAGGGTGTTTTGGTGTGTTTGGGGTGTTTTAAGTCTTCTAATGTGTTTTAACGGTGTTTTGGTGTTTTTGTGGTGTTTTGAGAGGTTTTAGTGTGTGTTTTGGTGTTTTGGGGTGTTTTGAGAGGTTTTAGTGTGTTTTGGTGTTTTTGGGGTGTTTCAAGAGGATTTGGTGTGCTTTTTGGTGTGTTTGGGGTGTTTTAAGTCTTATAATGTGTTTTAAAGGTGTTTTGATGTGTGTTTCAGTATTTTTAGGGGTGTTTTGATATATAGTTTGGCGTGTTTTGCAGTGTGTGTTCTGTGGAGCCAGTGGGGAGAAGCAGATGTCCTTGAGGTGCACTGAGGCCTCTCCTGACACATTGGCGGACAGCTGAGGGGAGAGAGAGAGAGAGAGAGAGATAGGGGTGCTTAGAAGTATTATCGTGATTTTTGGGGTGTTTTGAGAGGTTTTGGTGTGTTTTTTGGTGTGTTTGGGGGTGTTTTGGTGTGTTTTTGGGTGTGTTTGGGGTGTTTTAAGTCTTCTAATGTGTTTTAACGGTGTTTTGGTGTTTTTGTGGTGTTTTGAGAGGTTTTAGTGTGTGTTTTGGTGTTTTTGGGGTGTTTTGAGAGGTTTTAGTGTGTTTTGGTGTTTTTGGGGTGTTTCAAGAGGATTTGGTGTGCTTTTTGGTGTGTTTGGGGTGTTTTAAGTCTTATAATGTGTTTTAAAGGTGTTTTGATGTGTGTTTTGGTATTTTTAGGGGTGTTTTGATATATAATTTGGCGTGTTTTGCAGTGTGTGTTCTGTGGAGCCAGTGGGAAGAAGCAGATGTCCTTGAGGTGCACTGAGGCCTCTCCTGACACATTGGCGGACAGCTGAGGGGAGAGAGAGAGAGAGAGAGATAGGGGTGCTTAGAAGTATTATCGTGATTTTTGGGTGTTTTGAGAGATTTTGGTGTGTTTGGGGGTGTTTTGGTGTGTTTTTGGGTGTGTTTGGGATGTTTTAAGTCTTTTAATGTGTTTTAACGGTGTTTTGGTGTTTTTGTGGTGTTTTGAGAGGTTTTAGTGTGTGTTTTGGTGTTTTTGGGGTGTTTTGAGAGGTTTTAGTGTGTGTTTTGGTGTTTTTGGGGTGTTCCAAGAGGATTTGGTGTGTTTTTTGGTGTGTTTGGGGTGTTTTAAGTCTTATAATGTGTTTTAAAGATGTTTTGATGTGTGTTTTGGTATTTTTAGGGGTGTTTTAATATATAATTTGGCGTGTTTTGCAGTGTGTGTTCTGTGGAGCCAGTGGGGAGAAGCAGATGTCCTTGAGGTGCACTGAGGCCTCTCCTGACACATTGGCGGACAGCTGAGGGGAGAGAGAGAGAGAGAGATAGGGGTGCTTAGAAGTACTATCGTGATTTTTGTTGAGAGATTTTGGTGTGTTTGGGGGTGTTTTGGTGTGTTTTTGGGTGTGTTTGGGATGTTTTAAGTCTTTTAATGTGTTTTAACGGTGTTTTGGTGTTTTTGTGGTGTTTTGAGAGGTTTTAGTGTGTGTTTTGGTGTTTTGGGGTGTTTTGAGAGGTTTTAGTGTGTGTTTTGGTGTTTTGGGGTGTTCAAGAGGATTTGGTGTGTTTTGGTGTGTTTGGGGTGTTTTAAGTCTTATAATGTGTTTTAAAGATGTTTTGATGTGTGTTTGGTATTTTAGGGGTGTTTTAATATATAATTTGGCGTGTTTTGCAGTGTGTGTTCTGTGGAGCCAGTGGGGAGAAGCAGATGTCCTTGAGGTGCACTGAGGCCTCTCCTGACACATTGGCGGACAGCTGAGGGGAGAGAGAGAGAGAGAGATAGGGGTGCTTAGAAGTACTATCGTGATTTTGGGGTGTTTTGAGAGGTTATGGTGTGTTTTTTGGTGTGTTTGGGGGTGTTTTGGTGTGGTTTTTGGTGTGTTTGAGGTGTTTTGAGTCTTACAATGTGTTTTAAATGCATTTTGATGTATCTTTGGTGTTTTTGGGGTGTTTTGAGAGGTTTTGGTGTGTGTTTTGGTGTTTTGGGGTGTTTTAAGTCTTATAATGTGTTTTAAAGGTGTTTTGATGTGTGTTTTGGTGTTTTGGGTTGTTTTGAGAGGTTTTAGTGTGTGTTTTGGTGTTTTGAGGGTGTTTCAAGAGGATTTGGTGTGCTTTTGGTGTGTTTGGGGTGTTTTAAAGGTGTTTTGATGTGTGTTTTGGTGTTTTGGGATGTTTGAGAGGTTTTAGTGTGTGTTTTGGTGTTTTGGGGTATTTTAAGTCTTTTAATGTGTTTTAAAGATGTTTTGATGTGTGTTTTGGTGTTTTTGGGTGTTTTGGTGTTTTATATATTTGTGGGTATTTTTCATAGTCTGCGTTTTGAGAAGACAGTGGAGGGAACCAAATGCCCTTGAGAGAGACAGAGAGAGAGAGAGAGAGAGAGAGAGAGAGAGAGAGAGAGAGAGAGAGAGAGACACTTACCTCCTGAGTGATATAATTCTGTAACTTGAGCACCTCCTTCAGGAAAGTCTTGTTGAACACCGGGCCCCACAGCTCCTCACCATTGGGCGTCACATGGGGGACCTGCACAACACCACAACACCACAACACCAATAAGATCATCTACTCATTAGCTGCGCCTCAAAATGTAAATAATTGAAAAAAGAAAATGGTTAAAAATAATATACACCACAATAATGACGTGATTTTCTTGTCCTGTCCCTACAAGCATTTAAAAAGACTCATTTCAAGCCTTCATCACTTCAAATCATGTCAAACTGTCTATAACGTCATGTCATGTTGATATGTCGCTGAAAACATTATCATTTCAAGCCTTCATCACTTAAAATCATGTCAAACTGTCTATAACGTCATGTCATGTTGATATGTCGCTGAAAACATTAAAAAGTCAAAAAAATGTCATGTTGAAATGTCGCTGAAACGAAAAAAAGAGAAAGAGAGGAGAGAGAGAGAGAGAGAGAAAAAGGAAGAGAAGAAAAACAACAACACACACTCTCTTTCTCTCCCTCCCTCTCTCTCTGACACACACACACACACAAACAACCCAAAACACCAAAACACTCAACAAAACACCCTCTCCTGCCACACCCATACACCCGAGACACCCCCAAACACACACACACGTACACACACCTTTGCCACACCCACTGGCCGAATGATAAGCATCTCGGTGCGGTAGAACGGCTCAAACGATGAATCAAAGAAGTCTTTCTCAACACGCGATCTTGAGTTAGGGGCGGCCCACAGCTGGACAGGATCGGTGGTCACTTGAAGGTGTAGGATGCCGCAGGATAGCCCGACTGTCACCACCGCACCCCCCAGCAATACTTTCCAGGGGTGGTTTGCGCAGGCTGTTTAGGGTGTATTGAATATTGGGGTTAGACAAGCACACACACACGCACACACACATATTTGATTTACCTAACCTAATCTTTTAATTTACCGTAACTTTACCTAATCTAACTTAACCAAACACACACACACACACACACACACTCTCTCTCTCTCTCTCTCTCTCTCTCTCTGTCTCACCAGTTCCCCACGCAGTGAAGAAGGTTTCCAGGGAGCTGTCCATCCAGGCACCAGCACGTTCCAGGCAGCCAGGTTCCTCCCCCCATGCCTTGCTGTGTGGCCCGCTGCTGACTGGAAATAGTAGTAGTAGTAGTAGTAGTAGTAGTAGTAGTGGTGGTTAAATTGTCTCTGAAATCTTAAATAACACCATTAACTTCCACTACAACCTTGAAAAACACCAATAACTTCCACTGTTTAGACTATTTAAACCTTGAAAATACCAGTAACTTCTACTACATCCTTGGAAAATACCATTAACTTCCTATATTAACTAAAAAACACCAATAACTTCCACTACAATCTTGAAAACACCAATAACTTCCACTACACCCTTGAAAAACACCTATAACTTCCACTACACCCTTGAAAAACACCAATAATAACTTCCACTACACCCTTGAAAAACACCAATAACTTCCACTACACCTTTGAAAAACACCAATAACTTCCACTACACCCTTGAAAAACACCAATAACTTCCACTACACCCTTGAAAAAACCCAGTAACTTCCACTAGAACCTTTAAAAAGCTACCAGAACTTTGAAAACACTCTTAAAAACCCCAATAACTTCCACTAAACCTCTTAAACTATTCCTAAAACCTTAAAACATCTCCAAACCACCCCTAAACCACCCAAAAAACACCCAAAACACCCCAAAAACAACCAAAACCCACCCAAAACATCCCATATTCAACTAAAAACACCCCCAAAACACTCCAAAACACCCAAAAAACACCAAAAACACCCAAAAACATCAAAAACCCTAAAAACACACTTTCAATACATGTAGTTCTAAAGGTCACAGCTACTTACTTTCAATGGATCTGGTTCTGAGGGTCACACAGAGGTAGACAGTGAGAAACGTTGATGACAGTAGTAAGAAAATGATGCCCATTATCACTGCCAACCCATCCAGACCCATTAGAGTGAAGGGGGAGGGGGGAGGAGGCAGAGGAGTAGGCCGGGGCAGGCAGCGGGGCAATCCAGACAGCTGCAGGCTTGGGAGGTGTTCTGAAATAGTAGTAATAGTAGTAGTAGTAGTAGTAGTAGTAGTCTGTCTTCAGCCACCAAAACATACCCAAAACACACCCAAACACAACAAAACACCCAAAACACACCAAATCATACCCAAAACACTGCCAAACACACCAAAACATACCCAAACACACCAAAACATACCCAAAACACACCAAACACACCCCAAAACACCTAAAAATACCACAAAACATCCAAAACACCCCAAAACACCATTCAAACAATACCCAAACACACCAAAACACCCTCAAACACCCCAAACATCCAAAAACCATCTCAAACACACCCAAACACACACCAAAACACCTAAAAATACCACAAAACATCCAAAATATTCCCAAACACACCTAAAATACGAAAACACACCAAACCTCAAACACACTAAACACCCCCAAACACACCAAAACACCCCAAACACACCAAAACACCCCAAACATACCCAAAACACTCCCAAACACACCAAAACACACCAAACACTCCAAAACACACTAAAACACCCCGAAACACACCAAAACATACTCAAAACACACCCAAACACACCAAAAAACCCTAAACACACCAAAACACACCCAAACACACCAAAACATATTCAAAACACACCCAAACACCCCCAAACACACCAAAACACACCCAAACACACACAAAACACCCCAAAACACCCCGTAGACTCACCGAAGCAGGCTCATCACACCCTAGCACCTTCAAATCAAGAGGCTGAAACACTGATGCATTTCCCTCACTGAAGTAATAGTCGACTTTGAAGGGCGCCAGAGGGTTGGCCCCCATGAAGTCAAAACATACCCAAACCACACCCAAACACACCAAACACTCCAAACATACCCAAAATACTCCCAAACACACCCAAACATACTCAAAACACACCAAAACATACCAAAACACCCCCAAACACACAAAATCATACCCAAAACACTCCCAAACACACTAAAACATACTCAAACACCCCAAACACCCCCAAACACACCAAAACATACTCAAAACACCCCAAACACACCCAAACACATCAAAACACCCCCAAACACACCAAAACATACTCAAAACACACCCAAACACACCAAAACACACCAAAACATACCCAAAATACCCCAAAACACACCAAAACACCCCAAAACGCACACAAAACACCCCAAAACACCCCGTAGACTCACCGAAGCAGGCTCATCACACCCTAGCACCTTCAAATCAAGAGGCTGAAACACTGATGCATTTCCCTCACTGAAGTAATACACTTTGAAGGGCGCCAGAGGGTTGGCCCCCATGAAGTCAAAACATACCCAAACCACACCCAAACACACCAAAACACTCCCAAACACACCAAAACACCCCCAAACACACCAAACACCTAAAACACCCCAAACACACCAAAACATACCCAAACACACCAAAACATACTCAAAACACACCCAAACACATCAAAACATACTCAAACACACCCAAACACATCAAAACAAACTCAAAACACACCAAACACACCCAAACACATCAAAACATACCCAAACACATCAAAACATACCCAAACACACCAAAACATATGCAAAACACCCACAAAATACCCCCAAACACACCAAACACCCCCAAACACACCAAAACACACCAAAACACACCCAAACACACCAAAACACATCAAAACATACCAAAACACACCAAAACATACCCAAACACACCAAAACACACCCACAATACCCCAAAACACCCCCAAACACACCAAAACACACACAAAACACCCTCTAGACTCACCGAAGCAGGCTCATCACACCCTAGGACCTTCAAATCAAGAGGCTGAAACACTGATGCATTTCCCTCACTGAAGTAATAGTCGACTTTGAAGGGCGCCAGAGGGTTGGCCCCCATGAAGTCAAAACATACCCAAACCACACCCAAACACACCAAAACACTCCCAAACATACCCAAAATACTCCCAAACACACTAAAACATACCCAAACACACAAAATCATACCCAAAACACACCCAAACACACCAAAACACACTAAAACACCCCAAACACACCAAACACACCCAAACACACCAAACACACTCAAAAACACACTAAAACACACCCAAACACATTAAAACATACCAAAACACCCCAAAACACACCCACAATACCCCAAAACACACCAAAACACCCCAAAACGCACACAAAACACCCCAAAACACCCCGTAGACTCACCGAAGCAGGCTCATCACACCCTAGCACCTTCAAATCAAGAGGCTGAAACACTGATGCATTTCCCTCACTGAAGTAATAGTCAACTCTGAAGGGCGCCAGAGGGTTGGCCCCCATGAAGTCAAAACATACCCAAACCACACCCAAACACACCAAAACACTCCCAAACATACCCAAAATACTCCCAAAACACACCCAAACACCCCCAAACACACCAAAACACACCCAAACACACAAAATCATACCCAAAACACTCCCAAACACACCAAAACATACCCAAACACACCAAAACATACCCAAAACATACTCAAAACACACCCAAACACTCCAAAACACCCCCAAACACACCCAAACACATCAAAACATACCCAAAATACCCCAAAACACACCAAAACATACTCAAAACACCCACAAAACACTCCAAAACACACACAAAACACCCTCTAGACTCACCGAAGCAGGCTCATCACACCCTAGGACCTTCAAATCAAGAGGCTGAAACACTGATGCATTTCCCTCACTGAAGTAATAGTCGACTTTGAAGGGCGCCAGAGGGTTGGCCCCCATGAAGTCAAAACATACCCAAACCACACCCAAACACACCAAAACACTCCCAAACATACCCAAAATACTCCCAAACACACCAAAACATACTCAAAACACACCAAAACAACCCCAAACACACCAAAACACCCCAAAACACACCAAAACATACCAAAACACACCCAAACACATCAAAACATACCCAAAACATACTCCAAACACACCAAAACACACCCAAACACACAAAATCATACCCAAAACACACCCAAACACACCAAAACACTCCCAAACACACTAAAACACCCCCAAACACACCAAAACACACCCAAACACACCAAAACACCCCCAAACACACCAAAACACACCCAAACACACCAAAACACCCCCGAACACACCAAAACACACCAAAACGCACACAAAACATCCCAAAACACCCCGTAGACTCACCGAAGCAGGCTCATCACACCCTAGGACCTTCAAATCAAGAGGCTGAAACACTGATGCATTTCCCTCACTGAAGTAATAGTCGACTTTGAAGGGCGCCAGAGGGTTGGCCCCCATAAAGTCAAACATCCGTGGCCCCGAGCAGTAAAGGGCACCCCAGGAACCACACATCAGGGACATGGCCTTGGAGTTTGACGAAGGCATTAAAACGTCTTTGCAGGAGCGGTAAACATCATCGGCAAATCGCAGGGTCAGGTGTGTGTCAAGAGTGGTAATAACGGTCTTGTCTGTTGAGAGATGGAGAGAGATTAGGTTAGGTTAGGTTAGGTTAGGTGAGGTTAGGTTAGGTTAGGTGGGGTTAGGTTAGGTTAGGTTAGGTTAGGTAAATATAAAGAATAACAAACCCAAAACACCCCCAAAACACACCCAAACACACCAAAACACACCCAAACACACCCAAAACACCCCCAAACATACCCAAACACACCAAAACATACTTAAACACATCCAAACACACCAAAACACCCCCAAACACACCATAACACCCCCAAACATCCCAAAACACACCCAAACATACCCAAACACCAAAACATACCCAAACATACCAAAACACATCCAAACACACCCAAACATCCAAAACACATCCAAACACACCAAAACACCCCCAAATACACCAAAACATACTTAAACACATCCAAACACACCAAAACACACCAAAACACACCAAAACACACCAAAAACACCCCAAACACCCCCAAACACAACCTAACCTAACCAGCCCCCACCCCCAGACACTTACTAGTATCGTGGGCCACCTTGGTCTCATTAAT
>NC_059256.1:7104857-7109857 GCF_017591435.1 Portunus trituberculatus | reverse complement strand
AGCAAGCACAGCCATTACTTATCATTGTGTGTGTACATAGCGCGCCATTAGTAGTGTATTTACCCATTGTTTATTGAAAATGTGTGCCCTCCTAGAGACACTCAGTTCACACGGTTGTATTTTGTTGACAAGTTGATTTTGAGCAAGTCTGTGTTTCCCTGCCAGCCGAAACTGAGAGAGGGTGTTATTGCAGTGAACCAATGCACCACACGTCACTATACACACTCGCATGGTCTAGATCTCACTATTACTATTTCTAACGTCATTTTACCCTAACAGAAATTAATAAGTTAGGTTAGGTTACCACACGTCACTATACACACACTCACGGTCTATATCTCACTACTACCACCATTTCTAACTTCTGGACAACATTTAGGTTAGGTTAAGTTAGGTCTACAAGCATTTCTAACCCCATTTTACCCTATTGGAGATAAATAATAACTTCAGGACATAATTGAAGTTAGGTTAGGTTAGGTTTGTTTCCCCACCTTATAACCCCGCTTTCCCAGGAGGTCCCCAAGCTTGTTAGACATAGGGAAAGAGAAATATGATAGTCTATATTGGTTGAAACTGCAAATTTACTGGTGAGAGGCATTCAGTAAGCGACACACTGCAACAGCCAGTATATGTTTGAAATGCATCAGAAACACAAGATTTTATTAACCCCTTCAGTAGCATGACGTGTTTCCATATTCACTCTGGTGACTATTTGGTGATTTTCTACAGCCTCAGAAACTCATGTGGGGGATTATAGTAGTGAAGACTGTGGCCATTAATCTTGTGCCCTCCATACACCCTTGCTAATGTCAATAAAATGGTCTAATGGTACACAAATCTCAAGGTAAAAATGTGTCCCAGTACTGAAGGGGTTAAAATAGTGAAGACTGTTTATTAATCTTGTGCCTCCATAGACCCTTGCTAATGTCAATAAAATGGTCTAATGGTACACAAATCTCAAGGTAAAAATGTGTCCCAGTACTGAAGGGGTTAAAATAGTGAAGACTGTGGCCATTAATCTTGTGCCCTCCATAGACCCTTGCTAATGTCAATAAAATGGTCTAATGGTACACAAATCTCAAGGTAAAAATGTGTCCCAGTACTGAAGGGGTTAACGGAATGAAAGGGAACAGAGCAGCGAGCGAGTGAGTAGTGGATGTTCCTCAGTGAAGCGTTACCCGGGGCAGCGTCACTCCTCGCCACACTACCAAAGAAAAGTGGAATGTGGTGTATGAAGTGTTTTACGTCAGGAAATGTGGCAGTGACTGTGACGGCTGTTTTGTCCTCACCGTGCGTCAGTGTGCCAGCTGGAGCCATAGTTGCCATGCTAACACTACTTCACGCTCCTAACTCGCCTCAACACACTCCAAGGTAACCTCCAGCACACAGTGGTAGTGAATCAACACCTTCAGACACTTAAAAGCCGCGAAAATGCAAGTTTTGCGTGAGTACACCGAGGGGTGGGCAGAGGCGGTGGGCATGTCTCAGCCATTATGTGGTTTGTTTGTTACTTATTGTAGGCCAGACATGTCACAAAGTGGAGCCACAGACACAATCTTTCACGTCAGCTGTTCAGATACATCCGCATTGCCAGCTTTGTGTGTCAGGAAGGCCCAGACAGGTGAAATAGCTGGCGGCGACCGGCACTCCTGGGCGGCCATCTTGGTGACGTCATCAAGATGGCCGCCTAGCCTGCCCCAGCCCGCCCAGTTCCAGCATTTATTTTAATTTCCCCTCAGCTCACTTATTTCGCCTCACAAGTCAGTTTTGATGCTTTGTGTAAGTATTTGTGAGTGTTTGGAGTGTGTCCCATGCTTGTGTTGCGTGAAACACGGTGACTTAGAGGCTGTTTATGGCTTAGATAAGAGCCCAGTTTCCTTTACAAATTTTCCAACTACGTATGTTTGATTTTTTGTTTCCAGGTGTAATGAAGTGTTTGTGTTTTCAAAGAATAGTTTGTGATGGTTTAAGTGTGTTTCGCTCCTGACAAGGTAAATATGTGGACTTTGAGAGTGATTTACAGCGCCGTTAAAGTGTGTAAAAGTGACACATACAAAAGATGTTATTTTTTTGTTTCCGCGTGCTGACAAGTTTTGAAATGTTGTGAATGTTGTTCATATTTTTAAAAAGTGTTTTCGATCCTGTTGAATGAAGTTGGTGGGCTTTAGAATTGTTTTGAGCATGTCGATGTTATAACACTTTTATTTGTGGTATTTTTGAAATATTTTCTTATTGCTCAGCCTGGCAATGCTTTTCATATTTTGGAAGTTAGTTTTGATTGGTGACAAGTCACAATTTCATAAGCATTCGTGTCCAGCTGCCGTTTTGCGAGTCGACATTTTCAAAATGGTTTGCGTAACGTAAATATGTGACGTCATCAACGGGGGTCCTGGGGTGGGACCCAGACCCAGACCCAGACCTCTGGCCCCCACCCTCCCGCACGGTGTATGCGTGCGTACGTGTGTGTTGCCCTGTCTCACTGTACATATGCTGGTGCTGTGTGTGTGTGTGTGTGTGTGTGTGTGTGTGTGTGTGTGTGAGCAGGTGTAATGCCGTAAGTTGCCGTCCAGGGGCCCACAGCGTAGGTAAGCCCTTGGTTTCCACGCACCACCGCGAGGCTCATGCGCTGCCTTAGTCATGCAGTGTGTGTGTGTGTGTGTGTGTGTGTGTGTGTGTGTGTGTGTGTGTGTGTGTTTAAATGCATCTCCATCCGTCTTGATTTGTTTTGTGCATGAGTGAGTTTGAAGGCAGCTGCCCCCACCTTGCCGCTGTCTGCTGTGACCTGCAACGCTTAGAGAGAGAGAGAGAGAGAGAGAGAGAGAGAGAGAGAGAGAGAGAGAGAGAGAGAGTGTGTGTGTGTGTGTGTGTGTGTGTGTGTGTGTGTGTGTGTGTGTGTGTGTGTGTGTGTGTGTGTGTGTGTGTGTGTGTGTGTGTGTTTTTCCTTGTCTTATCGTGTACAGATGGTGATGCATGCAGTCTGTTTTTTTTTTTTTTCTTGTCTTATCGTGTACAGATGGTGATGCATGCAGTCTGTGTGTGTGTGTGTGTGTGTGTGTGTGTGTGTGTGTGTGTGTGTGTGTGTTTTTCCTTGTCTTATCGTGTACAGATGGTGATACATGTAGTCTGTGTGTGTGTGTGTTTTCCTTGTCTTATGTGTGTGTGTGTGTGTGTGTGTGTGTGTGTGTGTGTGTGTGTGTGGTTTTCCTTGTCTTACCGTGTACAGATGGTGATACATGCAGTCTCTGTGTGTGTGTGTGTGTGTGTGTGTGTGTGTGTGTGTGTGTGTGTGTGTGTTTGCCTTGTCTTACCGTGTACAGATGGTGATGCATGCAGTCTGTGTGTGTGTGTGTGTGTGTGTGTGTGTGTGTGTGTGTGTGTGTTTCATTGTTTGATCTGGTGCAGTGTGTGAGGAGACAGCCAGACGTTCCCCTACGGAACGAGGTCAGAGCTCATTATTTCCGATCTTGGGCTAGGCCTGAGACCAGGCACACACCACACACCGGGACAACAAGGTCACAACTCCTCCATTTATATCCCGTACCTACTCACTGCTAGGTGAACAGTGAACAGTGAACAGTGAACAGGGGCTACACGTCAAAGGAGACACACCCAAATATCTCCACCCGGCCGGAGAATCGAACCCCGGTCCTCTGGCTTGTGAAACCAGCGCTCTAACCACTGAGCTACCGTGTGTGTGTGTGTGTGTGTGTGTGTGTGTGTGTGTGTGTGTTTTCCTCTACTTTCATACTGGCATGCGTACACGCACATACACAGGCATTCACTCAGGCAAAATAGCTTTACTATTTATACATATGGATATAAAACTGGGGCCCGCAGATGGCAGCTGTGTTGCCCCGCGCTACGGCAAGGCTGATGTGTTGCTGCAGCCAAGCCGTCTCTCGAGGCTCCCTGTTGCGTTGGGTGATTCTTCTGCCAATATCATCCAGTAAGTCACTGAAGTCTGGCCCGAGCACACCGCTAGTCTCCACAGCAAGAGGTGAAAAATCATACCTCCGGGCCAGGTCCTCGTAGCGACGGCGCTTGCGATTTTCGGCGGCGCGAGCCGCTGCCCCAGCAGCCAAGGCACAGTCATTAATGTGGGTGGTGCAGAAGGTGTTGACGCAGGTGGCATCCCACATCAACATCTTGCCTCGTCTGAAGGGAAAGACTAATGGCGTCTGGGCGGCGTCCGTCTCCGCGATCCAGGCCTCGGGGTTCAAGGGTGGCCACTATCCCAGCGGCAGCCAGGGCGTGGTACACCACGTCGTTGAGAGCAGCGTGGCGTGGCAGGCGTCCGGGGTTCCGTTGGCAGGACAGACTTTGGTGGCCTAGGGCGTCTGTTAAGGCTCCACAGCGGCAGCGGTGAGGCTGTTGAACCCGCAGGCCCAGCCTCAATGCAACATTTATTCGTACAGCATCATCGGGGAGGAGGAGGCCGAGACTCTCTACGGGGATAGCAGAGAGCCAGGCTCCGCTGTGCGGTGCTGTGGCAGCGAGGAGCCGAGCGCGGTCGACCTGGTTGGCATGGCTGAGGAGGTCATCAAGGCGGTGTTGCGAGGCTGCACCGTCAAGGGTCCTTTGCCGAAGCCCCAGCTCTGCGTTCAGGTCTGGGCACTGGGTGTTACGAAAAATCGCTACTGCAGAGTCCAAGCGATCCAGTCTGTCGCCGTTGGGGCGGCGGTTGATGGTACAGACCAGGTCCCTGGAGGCCTCTAATGAAGCGATGTAAGCTGGCAGTGCTACATCTATCAACCGTCTCACACCCAAGCCCCCGTAACGGAGTGGCAAGGAGGCTTGTGTCCAAGAAGAATCACTGTCAAGCTGGACGTTGCAGCACTGAGATATTGCATGCCGCATCAACTCGTCGATCTCTCTTAATGATTCGCTGGCTGCATGGACAGGTGCTGAGCGCAGAAGGTATGTGGCCCTCGGTACCGCTGCGTACCTCGACAAGAAAAGCGGGCAGCGTGGCTGCCAATGTTGGATGTTCTGTCAATAAG
>NC_059256.1:7089857-7094857 GCF_017591435.1 Portunus trituberculatus | reverse complement strand
TAAACCACTTCACAAATGGCAAAGCTTCAAGGCGGTGTTTTAATGGGTGTTTTATGGTGTTTTAATGGTGTTTTGTGGTGTTTTAAGGATGTTTTAATGGTGTTGTAGGTATCCTGGTGACATGTAGCTAACTTTAAACCACTCCACAAATGGCAAAGTGTTTAAGGCGGTGTTTTAATGGTGTTTTAGGGTGTTTTAATGGTGTTTTATGGTGTTTTAAGGATGTTTTAATGGTGTTGTAGGTATCCTGGTGACATGTAGCTAACTTTAAACCACTCCACAAATGGCAAAGCTTCAAGGCGGTGTTTTAATGGTGTTTTATGGTGTTTTAATGGTGTTTTATGGTGTTTTAATGGTGTTTTATGTTTTAAGGATGTTTTAATGATGTAGGTATCCTGGTGACATGTAGCTAACTTTAAACCACTCCACAAATGGCAAAGCTTCAAGGCGGTGTTTTAATGGTGTTTTAATGGTGTTTTAATGGTGTTTTGTGGTGTTTTAAGGATGTATTAATGGTGTTGTAGGTATCCTGGTGACATGTAGCTAACTTTAAACCACTTCACAAATGGCAAAGCTTCAAGGCGGCACGTGGTGGGATTCCAACCTACACGTGGACGTCTGCCCGATCCCACCACCACCACCACCACCACCACCACCTCATCCACTACTCCACCGCCTCCCTTTGTGGATATGATAAATAGTAGAGAGAAATGGATAGGTTGAGATAGTGAGAGCAAAATAGATAGGTTAGGATACAAAGGAATACAAAGGAAAACCAAACAGCAACATACCTCTTGGTCCTTGTCATGGTGGAATGATCAATGGTAGAATATTTATTTACATCAAGGTTGTTTGTTATAGCCATGAAAATTTTTGAAAACTTCGATTATGTCTCCTGTTATCCTGTGAGAGGCTGTGAGTGCTGTGAAATGCTGTAGTGAAGGGCTGTGAAGGCTGTGAGAGGCTGTGAGGGCTGTGAAATGCTGTAGTGAAGGGCTATGAAGGCTGTGAGAGGCTGTGAGGGCTGTGAAATGCTGTAGTGAAGGCTGTGAGAAGCTGTGAGTGCTGTGAAATGCTGTAGTGAAGGATGTGAGAGGCTGTGAGTGCTGTGAAATGCTGTAGTGAAGGCTGTGAGAGGCTGTGAGGGCTGTGAAATGCTGTAGTGAAGGGCTGTGAAGGCTGTGAGAGGCTGTGAGGGCTGTGAAATGCTGTAGTGAAGGGCTGTGAAGGCTGTGAGGGCTGAAATGCTGTAGTGAAGGGCTGTGAAGGCTGTGAGAGGCTGTGAGGGCTGTGAAATGCCGTAGTGAAGGGCTGTGAAGGCTGTGAGAGGCTGTGAAATGCTGTAGTGAAGTGCTGTGAAGGCTGTGAGAGGCTGTGAGGGTTGTGAAATGCTGTAGTGAAGGGCTATGAAGGCTGTGAGAGGCTGTGAGGGCTGTGAAATGCTGTAGTGAAGGCTGTGAGAGGCTGTGAGTGCTGTGAAATGCTGTAGTGTAGGGCTGTGAAGGCTGTGAGAGGCTGTGAGGGCTGTGAAATGCTGTAATGAAGGGCTGTGAGAGGCTTTGAAGGCTGTGAAATGCAAAGCTTCCAGTCGTTCCTCATACGGCTTGTTTCTCAATCTTGCAATCATCTTGGTCACTCTACGCTGGATCTTTGCCAGGTTTTCAATGTCTTTTCTGTAATATGGTGACCAGAACACACTCACTGTATTCCACCTGAGGACGCACCAATGAGTTATATAAAGTAAGGATAACTTTTTCTGATAGGTCAAGTTTGGAGAGCAAGGATCAGTTAGGTTAGGTCAGGTTAGGTTCAGTACCGGTACATATTTTTACCTTTTGTGTACCATTGGACCATTTTATTGACATTAGCAAGGGTGTATGGAGGGCACAAGATTAATGGCCACAGTCTTCACCATTCTAATCCCCCACATGAGTTTGTGAAGCTGTACAAAATGACCAAATAGTTTACCAGAGTGAATATGGAAACGCGTCATGCTACTGAAGGGCTTAAGGTTATGTTAAAGTTATGTTGGGTTTCTTGAGAGAGAGAGAGAGAGAGAGAGAGAGAGAGAGAGAGAGAGAGAGAGAGAGAGAGAATGATACCTTTAAATGCCCTAAAAACACGTCAAAACACACACAAAACACCTAAACACCACAAAACACCCAAACACCACAAAACACACCCAAACACCACAAAACACACCCAAACACCACAAAACACACCCAAACACCACGAAAAACCCAAACACCACAAACACCACAAAACACACCCAAACACCACAAACACACCCAAACACACTAAACACACCCAAACATCACCACACCCACACACCCAAACACCACAAAACACACCACAAACACACACAAACACCACAAACACCAAACACCACAAACACACCCAAACACCACAAAACACACCCAAACACACACTTAAACACCACAAAACACACCCAAACACCACGAAACACACCCAATCACCACAAAACACACCCAAACACCACAAAACACACCCAAACACCACAAACACCCAAACACACAAAACACCCAAACACACAAAACACACCAAACACCACGAAACATACACCAAACACCACAAACACACCCAAACACCACAAAACACACCCAAACACCACAAAACACATCAAAACACTACAAAACACACCCAAACACCACAAGACACCCAAACACTGTAAAACACACCCAAAACACAACAAAACACACCCAAACACCACAAAACACATCCAAACACTCTAAAACACATCCAAACACCACAAAACACACTCAAAACACCACAAAACACACCCAAACACTCTAAAACATACCCAAACACCCTTTAAAACCAGGCAAACATCAGAACCCCTTTAAAAAAAAACTTTTGAAAACACCCACACACTTGATCTAACCCAACGCAACCCAGCACACACACTCCCAGCACTCTCGCACTGCCCTCCTAGCTATGCCGTGGCGGACGCAGCTCACAGAGGCGTGTGGGAGAGAAACACTGACCAGCTCGTCGTGGTAGCGGGGGAAAGCGGCGCTGGGAAGACGGAGGCTGCGAAGTTGGTCTTACAGTACGTGGGTGACAAATCTCAACCTTCTCCTAGGCTGCTACAGTGTAACCCCGTGCTGGAAGGTTAGTGGTGGTGGTAGTAGTAGTAGTAGTAGTAGTAGTGGTGTTTTGTTGGTGTTTTTGGTGTTTTAATGGTGTTTTGTGGTGTTTGTCTAGTAGTAGTAGTAGTAGTAGTAGTGGTGTTTTGTTGGTGTTTTTGGTGTTTTAATGGTGTTTTGTGGTGTTTGTGTATGTTTTATGGTGTTTGTCTTCTAGTAGTAGTAGTAGTAGTAGTAGCAGTAGTAGTAGTAGTAGTAGTAGTAGTGGTGTTTTGTTGGTGTTTTTATTGATTTTGGTGTTTTAATGGTGTTTTATGGTGTTTGTGTATGTTTTATGGTGTTTTCTAGTAGTAGTAGTAGTAGTGTTTTGTTGGTGTTTTTATTGAGTTTTTTTGGTGTTTTAATGGTGTTTTGTGGTGTTTGTCTAGTAGTAGTGGTAGTAGCAATAGTAGTAGTAGTGGTGTTTTGTTGGTGTTTTTTTGGGGTGTTTTAATGGTGTTTTGTGGTGTTTGTGTATGTTTTATGGTGTTTGTCCAGCAGCAGCAGCAGCAGCAGCAGCAGTGGTGGTGTTTTGTTGGTGTTTTATTGAGTTTTGGTGTTTAATGGTGTTTTATGGTGTTTGTGTATGTTTTATGGTGTTTTCTAGCAGCAGCAGCAGCAGCAGCAGCAGCAGTATTGGTGTTTGTGTTTAATTGAGTTTTTGGTGTTTTAATGGTGTTTGTGGTGTTTGTGTATGTTTTATAGTAGCAGCAGCAGCAGCAGCAGCAGCAGCAGCAGTATTGGTGTTTGTGTTTTTATTGAGTTTTTTTGGTGTTTTAATGGTGTTTTGTGGTGATTGTGTATGTTTTATGTGTAGCAGCAGCAGCAGCAGCAGCAGCAGTAGCAGCAATGGTGGTGTATATTGGTGTTTTTTGGTGTTTTAATGGTGTTTTGGGTGTGTTAGTTGTGTTTTAATGGTGTTTTGGGAGGATATGTGGTGTTTGGTGTGTTAATGGTGTTTTAATGGTGTTTCAGTGATGATTTTCGTATTGTAATGGCGTTTGGATGGTGTTGGTGGTGATTATGGTGGTGTTTGTGTTTTGATAGTGTTTTATGGTGTTTTAGTGACTTTAATGGTGTTTTAATGGTGTATTTGGTGTTTTATTAACTTCTTTGGTGTGTTTGTGTATGCTGTGGTGCGTTGCTGGTGTTATGGTGTGTTTGGGGTGTTTTAATGGTGTTTTGTGGTGTTTGTGTTTTTTTGTGTTTGCAAGTGTTTTTGTTGATTTTTGGCGTGTTTTGGTGTTTTTAGTGGTGTTTTTAATGGTTTAAGAGTGTTTTATGGTGTTTTAATGGTGTATAATGGTGTTTTATTGGTATTTCCGTGGTTTAATGGCATTTTATTGGTGTTTTTCTGGAATATGAGGTGTTTTTCTGGGTATATTTGGTGTTTTGGGGTGTTTTCATGTGTTTTGGTATGTTGGTGTATTTGGGGTGTTTTGGTGTTTTAATGGTGTTTTTTTGGGGGTGTTTTGGTGTTTGGAATGTTTTTAGTGTTTTATGGTGTTTTGGGTGTCTTAATGGTGTGTTTTGATGTTTGGAGTGTTTGTAGTGTTTTATGGTGTTTTAATGGCGTTTTAGGTATGAATTGGTGTTTTTGGGTGTTTAAATGGTGTTTTTGTGGTGTTTTTGGGTGTTTTATTATTTATTTTTCTTTTTTTAGTTTATTTCTTCGTCTTGTTTGTCCTCCTCCTCCTCCTCCTCCTCTTCTTCTTCTTCTTCTTCTTCTTCTTCTTCTTCTTCTTCTTCTATTATTGTCTTTTCTCATTATTGTAGTAGTAGTAGTAGTAGTAGTAGTAGTAGTAGTAGTAGTAGTAGTAGTAGTAGTAATAGAATTGTTTATAATCGAATTTT
>NC_059256.1:7067357-7084857 GCF_017591435.1 Portunus trituberculatus | reverse complement strand
TGTTACTACTACTACTACTACTACTACTACTACTACTACTACTACTACTACTACTACTACTACTACTACTACTACTACTACCTCCACCTCCACCTCCACCACAACCAACACTCCATCATTGCTAAACTACTACTACTACTACTACTACTACTACTACTACTACTACTACTACTACTACTACTACTACTACTACTACTACTACTACCACCACCACCACCACCACCACCACCACCACAGCATATTGTGGTTTTCATCTATTCTCAGTCTTTTTATGTTGGTCTGGCTTCATCTCTCTCTCTCTCTCTCTCTCTCTCTCTCTCTCTCTCTCTCTCTCTCTCTCTCTCTCTCTCTCTCTCTCTCTCTCTCTCTCTCTCTAGTTAGAAATAGTAATAGAAAAATGAGAAAGAGCAATAAACTAATAAAATAACTCTCTCTCTCTCTCTCTCTCTCTCTCTCTCTCTCTCTCTCTCTCTCTCTCTCTCTCTCTCTCTCTCTCTCTCTCTCTCTCTCTCTCTCTCTCTCTCTCTCTCTCTCTCTCTCTCTCTCTCTCTCAGAATCACTCAAACTGCAGAGGAATACTGAGAACTACAATCTTCTTCATTGTACGAGACTCACTCCAGGAGACACACAAGATGACAGGGTGGAGTTTGGCATTACTAAGGTGAGGAGGAGGAGGAGGAGGAGGAGGAAGAAGAGGAAGAGGAGGACTTGTTCATAGTGTTATTTATTTATTTATTTTTTTTTTTTTTTTTCATTCCAAGTTGAGTATTATTGCAAGATTTACTGATTTTTGGTGTGTTTTGGTGAAGGAAAGGTTAGGTTAGGTTAGGGTTGTGTTTATTTGGGGTATATGTTACAGAGGAGGAGGAGGTGGGAGGAGGAGGAGGAGGAGGAGGAGGAGGAGGAGGAGGAGGAGGAGGAGGAGGAGGAGGAAAAGAACATAGAGATTAATAGATCCTTACCTAACTATCTCATATTAGGAGGAAGAGGAGGAGGAGGAGGAAGAAGAAGAAGAAGAAGAAGAAGAAGTAGGAAGGTTATTTCACCAAGAACCTAAATTTCACCCACAATGCACCACTAACTAAACCTAACCTAACTAAGCTAAGGATATTTGACCCACAATCCACCACTTAACTAATCACACCAAACTAACACTGACAATATTTAGATCTCTCACACCCCTGCCTCCTACATCTCCATACCCACAATGCACTACAGTCTTACCAACCCCGTCATCCTCTCAGCAAGCATTGGAGGACCTGGAACTGTCTTGGAGAATATGACGACAGTTTTATTTAGATTACGAAATATTTGTGGAGATGAAAAGATTAATGGTCACAGTCTTCACTATTTAAATCCCATTATGTTCATCTGAAGCTGTTTAAAATCACAAAATAGTACTGAATGGGTTAAACTGACAGTATTTACATCTCTCTCTGTCTCCTGCCTCCCCATTCTAATTTTTTTACCCACAATGCACCACAAAGGACCTTACTGACTGTGCCATCCTCTCAGCAAGCATTGGAGGACCTGGAACTGTCTTGAAGAATATGACGACAGTTTTATTTAGATTACGAATTATCTGTGGAGATGAAAAGATTAATGGTCACAGTCTTCACTATTTAAATCCCATTATGTTCATCTGAAGCTGTTTATAATCACAAAGTAGTACTGAATAGGTTAAACTGACTATTTAAATCTCTCCCTCTCTCCTGCCTCCTCCATCTAATTTCTTACCCACAATGCACCACAAATGTAGCCTGACTAACGTGCCTTTTCCTCAGCGAGCGTTGGATGTTCTGGGGATGTCATGGGAGGAGCAGCTGGAGGTCCTGAAGGTGGTGGCGGCTGTGTTGAAACTTGGCAATCTCACCTTCACCTGCGTTAGTAACATTGACGGAACGGAGGGATGCGTCAATGAGAATGCCTACGGAGAGAGAGAGAGAGAGAGAGAGAGAGAGAGAGAGAGGAAAGATTTTAAACACACACACATCAACAATTGTATAAAAATGAAGAAAAACAGAAAAACAAAGAAAATTCAATGCCCAATGACATTTTAAAAAGAAAAACACAGAAAACACACACACACACACACCAAAAAAAAATCTGAAAAAAAACTATTATTTATTATTATTATTATTATTATTATTATTATTATTATTGTTGTTGTTGTCAAAATAAAAAAAAAAAACACCCCAAAACACACAAAAAACACACAAACCTAACCTAACCTAACAAAAACACTTAAAAAAAACACACAAAAACACCAAAAACTAATGAAAAACATCCCTTAATCTATTCTAACTTAACCCAACAAAAACACTAAAAAAAACACACAAAAACACCTAAACCTAACCTAACCCAACAAAAACACTCAAAAAAACACACAAAAACACCCCAAAACACACAAAAAATACCCAAACTTGATAAAAACACTGAAAAAACACACATAAGCATATCAAAACTCCAGAAAACACCCTTAACAACCCCAAACACCTTTAACAACCCCCAAACACCTCAAAATACCCACAACTCTAACCCAACCCCAGAGCTCCATGAAGTGTGTGACCTGCTGTGCTGTGAGGTGTCGTCGCTGTCCGCCGCGCTGCAGACCAGGAGTGTGGAGGCGCGAGGGGAGACCGTGGTGGCTGAATTGTCTGCCACAGAGGCCACACGCACCAGGGACGCTCTGTGCCGCGCCCTGTACAGCAGACTGTTTACCTGGGTGGTGTCAAGGGTCAACGAGGCTATCAAGGTGTGTTTGCGGTGTGTTTTGGGGTGTTTTGAGTGTGTTTTGGGATTTGCTTTGTGTGTTTTGGGGTGTTTTGAGTGTGTTTGGTTGTGTTTTGGGGTGTTTGGAGTGTGTTTGGAGATGTTTGCAGTGTGTTTGGTGGTGTTTGGGGTGTGTTTTGTGTGTATGGTGGTACTTGGGGGTGTTTTGAGTGTGTTTGTGGATGTTTTGGGATGTTTGGAGTGTGTTTGGTGGTGTTTAGGGGTGTTTTGAGTGTGTTTGTTGGTGTTTTGGTTTGTGTTTTGTGTGTTTGGGGGTTTGATGTGTATTTTGTGTGTTTCATGAGCTTGCTGTGTCCTCTTGTGTCTGTCTCCATCCTGCGTCAGTGTTACCAGGTGTTGTCTGTGTGTGTGTGTGTGTGTCCATCCTCTGTCAGTGTTAGGAGGTGTCGTCTGTCTGTGTGTCTGTCTTTCCCATCCGGTTCACTGTGTTGTACATGGTCATTAGGTCTCCTCTCTCCCGTCTGTCCTTCAAAGTTGGTAGTTCCATTTCCTTCAGTGTTTCTTCATAGGGAAGGTCCTTCATCTCTGCCACCATCTTTGTAGCAGTCCTTTGCATTCTTTCCACCTTCTTCATGTCTTTCTGCCTGTATGGTGGCCACATCACACCACACACCACACACCACACACACCACACCACTGCTGTATATCCTGGTGTAGGTGTGGACATGGTGGTTATGATGTTTTTCATGGTCCTCTTATCCCTGTCATTGAACGCCAGCCTGATGTTAGTTAGTGTGTTGTGTGTTGCAGCAAACAGTCCAGTGTTGTGTCTTTCTGGAGTCAGGCTGTCTTGTATAATCACTCCCACCTCTCTCTCTTCACTCCTTATCAGTGTAATCTCTCTCCCCACTTTGCATTCACACATAGGTCTGTTACTTTGACCCACTTCCAGTACATGGCCTTCCCTGGTATTAAATTCTAATCTCCACTCTTGCCTCCACTTTCAGATCTTGTCAGTATCTCTCTGCAATTCCATACAGTCTTCAATGTTCCTTAATGCTCTCAAAAGCCTCGCATCATCCACAAACAAATTAATGTAGCTACTCAAACCCTCTTGTATATCGTTGACACAGACTTGGAACATAATTGGTGCCAGTAATAAACCTTGTGGTCTGCTGGTGGTGACTGTACTGCAGCTTGATGGGGTGTCTCTTATCACTGTCCTCATTTCCCTATCTGTTTAGTCTCTCATCCATACAAGATATTTCCCTGGATTCCTCCTATGTGCTGCATTTCCCATAGGAGCATTCTGTGTGGTAGTCTGTCAAGGGCCTTTCCAAACAGTAATTTTCCCGCAGGTGAAGACGTTAGCTCGCAGGAAAGTGTTGGGTATTCTGGACATCTTTGGCTTTGAAATACAGGAAGTGAACAGCTTCGAGCAGCTCGTCATTAACTTCTGTAATGAGAAACTGCATCAGGTGAGTGCTGGGTGGTGGTGGTGGTGGTGGTGGTGTTGTTATTGTGGTGGTGTGCGTTATTGTTGATTTTGTTGGTTTTAAGATGTTCATACTACTACTACTACTACTACTACTACTACTACTACTACTACTACTACTACTACTACTACTACTACTACTACTACTACTACTACTCCTGCAGGTGCTGGTTGAGGTGACCCTGAGGATGGTGCAAGAGGACTACCAGCGAGAGGGTCTGGAGTGGGCTGTTGTTGATGTTCCTAGTAACACACCTGTCGTGGAGCTTATAGAACAGGTGTGTGTGTGGGGGAGGGAGGGGGTGTTTAGAGAAGGCGTGTGTGTGTGTGTGTGTGTGTGTGTGTGTGTGTGTGTGTGTGTGTGTGTGTGTGTGTGTGTGTGTATTTACCTAATTGTATTTACCTAATTGTAACATACGGAAAAGAGCTATGCTCGTGTTGTCCCGTCTCCATATCTATTAATGTCCAGCTTTTCTTAAAATCATGAATATTCCTTGCGTTGACCACTTCCACGTCTAAACTATTCCATGCTTCCACCCTTCTATGAGGAAGCTATATTTTTCACATCTCTCCTATAAGTGGCCATTTTAGTTTTTCCCATGCCCTCTCGACATTCTTCCATTCCACATACACAGATCTTCCCTATCCATTTTTCCATGCCAATCATCACTCTGTATATTGCTATCAGGTCTCCCCTTTCTCTTCTGTTTTCCAGGGTTGGAAGTTGCATTCTTTTCAGTCTGTCTTCATAAGTCAAATCTCTTAAGTCAGGCACCATTTTCGTTGCAGCCCTCTGTACTTTCTCTAGTTTCCTTATGTGTTTCTTTAAGTTCGGAGCCCACTGTATTGTTGCATATTCAAGCCTCGGTCTTATCATTGCAGTAATTATTTTCTTCATCATTTCTTCATCTAGATATCTGAACGCCACTCTTATGTTCCTCAATAAGTTCAATACTTCTCCAATTATTTTGTTTATATGTCTCTCTGGCGATAGGTCATTGGTAATTGTCACCCCAAGGTCTTTTTCTTCATGACTGGTTTTATGTCTTCATTTCCTATCTTGTACATACTCCTGATTCTTCTTTCACTCTTGCCAAACTCTATTTTCTTGCATTTTGTCGTGTTGAACTCCATTTGCCATGTACAGCTCCATTTCCATATTCTGTCCAAGTCTTCCTGGAGTAGTTCGCAATCTTTGTCACATCTCACTTTTCGTAACAATTTTGCATCGTCTGCAAATAGGCTCACATAACTGGACACCCCATCCACCATGTCATTTATGTAGACTGCGAACATTACTGGTGCCAACACTGATCCCTGTGGAACTCCACTCTCCACCAATCCCCATTCTGATGGTCTGTCCTTAATTATTGTTCTCATTTCTCTTCCTACCAAAAGTCTTCCATCCATTTTAGTAAACTGCCATGCACTCCTCCTACCATTTCAAGTTTCCAGATCAGTCTCTGGTGTGGTACCTTATCAAAGGCCTTTTTTAAATCCAGATATATTCCATCAGCCCAACCATCTCTTTCCTGTATTACATCTATCACCCTCGAATAGTAACATATCAGGTTTGTCGTGCATGAACGCCCTTTCCTAAAACCAAATTGACACTCACAAAGTATGTCATTTTTCTCCAAGAAGTCTGTCCATCTAGTCTTCACCACCCTCTCACACATCTTAGCTACCACACTTGTAAGTGACACTGGTCTATAGTTCAATGGGTCTCTCTTGTTACCTGATTTATAGATTGGGACAATGTTAGCTCTTTTCCAGTCTTGGGGCACTACGCCTTCCCTTAATGAGGCATCAATTACTTCACAAACTTTTTCTGCCAATTGCTCCCTGCATTCTCTTAAAATCCATCCTGATACCCCATCAGGTCCCACAGCTTTTCTCACTTCTAAACTCCCCATCATGTTCTTGATCTCCTCCACCGTTACTTGAAACTCCTTCATAATCCCTTTCTGTTCCATTACCAGTGGTTTGTCAAAAGCAGTCTCCTTTGTGAATACCTTCCGAAAGCATCCATTCATAGCCTCTGCCATTTCCCTGGGATCTTCACTGTATACTCCATTTACTTCTAAACTTTCAATACTTTCTCTATTTTTGATGTTGTTGTTCACATGTCTGTAAAAAAGCCTTGGTTGGTCTTTACATTTATCAATTATATCCTTTTCTTGTTTCTTTCTTTCTTCTCTTCTAATCAACACATATTCATTTCTTGCTCTTTTGTAACTTTCCCACTGCTTAATCCGTCTTTTCCTTCTCCACCTCTTCCATGCATCCTCTTTTCTTGTTCTAGCCTTTTCACATCTATCGTTAAACCAGTCCTGCTTTCCAACTTCTCTATGTTGTCTTATTGGTACAAATTTTTTCTCACCTTCTTTGTATATTTTTATAAATTCCTTCCACTTTTCATTTGCTCCCTTAGCACTCTTGAATTTCATCCAATTTGTCTCTTGAAAGAATTTCTTTAGGTTTCCAAAATCTGTCTTGGCATAATTCCATCTTCCCACTTTATATTCTTCATTTCTTCTAGATTTCTCTTCGTCTATCACCTTGAACTCCAAAACTGCATGATCACTCTGTGTGTGTGTGTGTGTGTGTAACCTAATGTAATCTAGCCTAACCTTATCTTGCCTCACTAAACTTTCTCTCTCTCTCTCTCTCTCTCTCTCTCTCTCTCTCTCTCCTCTCCCCTAACCTAACCTAACCTAACCTAACCTAACCTAACACGACACACTGACAGAGACAAACGGGGGTGCTGGCGGTGGTGGAGGAGGTGTGTTCGCGCGTTGGTGGCGGCACAGAGGCCCTTCTGCAGCAGCTCTCCTTCTCCTGCGGGGGCCACTCTCTGTTTGATATTAAGGGCGCCCGACACCTCCACTCCGACAATAATATTCCCAGCGACGCCTTCAGGTGAGAGAGAGAGAGAGAGAGAGAGAGAGAGATACAAATGAAGTTTACAGAGAGAGAGATGGAGGAATTGAAGAGAAAAAGATGGAGAGAGAGAGAGAGAGAGAGAGAGATCCAAAAACACACTCAAATTCATCCAAAACACTCAAAACACACCCAAAACACACAAAAACATACCCAAAAACATTTAAAACATACCCAAAACACACTTTAAACACCCAAAACACCCCAAAACACCACAAAACCTCACAAAACACCTCAAAACACCCAAAACACCCATAGCTTGCCCAAAAACAACCAAAACACCTCATAACACACCCAAAACACACACAAAACACCCCCAAAAATACCCCACAACACCAAAACCCCACAAAAACACACAAAACCCCACAAAAACACACAAAAACACCCAAAACAGCTTCAGAAGTCCACAATACACTACTATCAATATACTGGAACACCCCACACACTCCCACACCCCCACAGATCTTCAAAACACCCCTATGTGTCTCTCTCCTATATTTCACACCCTAAAACACACAAAAACACCTCCTAAACACTCAAAACACACCCACAACACCCACAACACCACACAATAGCCCCACACACCCCCAGACATCCCCATACCCCAACAAACCCTTCAAAACACCAGCTTTGAACTCATGCACTCACAAACACACTCAAAACACCTTCTCACACTCACAAACACACTCAAATCATCTTCTCACACTCTAAAACACCTTTATACACTCAGAAACACACTCAAAACACCTTCATACACTCAAAAACACACTCAAAACACCTTCATACACTCAAAACACACTCAAAACATCTTCTAACACTCACAAACATACTCAAACACACTCAAAAACTCAGAGATACATCAAAACGCACTCAAAACACCTCCACACACTCATAAACACACTCAAAAATACTCAGAAATCCCTCAAAACACACTCAAAACACTTCCAAAACACACTCAAATCACAAGAACACTTCCAAAACCCCACAAAACACCCTCCAAAACACAAAACACCCCAAAACACACCCCAATTGCCCCAAAACACCCCAAAAACACAAAAAAACATACAAAAACACCCAAAACCCTAAAGAAAACACACAAAACCTCACAAAAACACCCAAAAAACACACAAAAAACACATCCACAACACCCACAACACCACACAACACCCCCACACCCCCACAGACCCTTTCTAAACACCCACTGTATTTCAGAATCCGACACTTTGCCGGGCCAGTGACGTACAGTGTGGCTGGGTTTGTTGAGAAGAACCTGGACACAATTCACAGAGATCTGAGTCGATGTATGTACAGATGTCAACACCGCATTCTGAAGGAGCTGTTTCCGGAAGGTGAGAGAGAGAGAGAGAGAGAGAGAGAGAGATGGTGGAGGGGGTTAGACAGAGAGATGAAAATAAATTGAGAGTAATGAAAACAAATAGAGAGAGAGAGAGAGAGAGCTGTGATGAAAATAGAGGAAATAATAAAAATGAGAGAGAGAGAGAGAGAGAGAGAGAGAGAGAGAGAGAGAGAGAGAGAGAAAGCTTGTTTATTTAGATTTTATTGTTACTTTTGTTTCTCTACTACTACTACTACTACTACTACTACTACTACTACTACTACTACTACTACTACTACTACTACTACTACTACTACTACTACTACTACTACTACTACTACTACTACTACTACAGGCAACCCTCGGCGCACCACACTGAAGCGGCCAGCCAGTGTAGCGACGCAGGTGATCATCTCAGTGTCAGCGCTCACCAGGACAATTAGAGCCAAGCAGACACACCTCATCACTTGTATTAAGCCAAATGAACTCAAGCAACCCAGGATACTTGAGTCAGCACTGGTCCTGCATCAGATTAAGTACCATGGGTCAGTGTGTGTGTGTGTGTGTGTGTTGTAGAGGGTTGGAGTGGGGCTCATAGTGTCCTGTCTCCATGTGTCCATTTATCTAGTTTTTGGTTGAAGTTGTGGACATTATGTGGTGTAACAACTTGGTCACTCAATGCATTCCACTTCTCCAGCGTTCTGTGTGGAAAACTGTATTTTGCAACATCCTTGACACACTGCCTCATCCTGATTTTCTTTCCATGTCCTCTTGTCCTTCCATGTTGTTGTGTCACCAGCACCAGGTCTTCCTTGTCTATCTTTTCAGTGCCATTGACTATCTTGTACATTGTTATTAGGTCCCCTCGTTCTCTTCTGTCTTGTAAGGTTGGCAGTCCCATTTCCTTCAGTCGTTCTTCATATGTGAGGTCCTTTAGTCCCATTTCCTACAGTCGTTCTTCATATGTGAGGTCCTTTAGTCCCATTTCCTTCAGTCGTTCTTCATATGTGAGGTCCTTTAGTCCCATTTCCTTCAGTCATTCTTCATATGTGAGGTCCTTTAGTCCCATTTCCTTCAGTCGTTCTTCATATGTGAGGTCTTTTAGTCCCATTTCCTTCAATCGTTCTTCATATGTGAGGTCTTTTAGTCCCATTTCCTTCAATCGTTCTTCATATGTGAGGAATGGCTGAAGGAAATGGGACTGCCAACCTTACAAGACAGAAGAGAACGAGGGGACCTAATAACAATGTACAAGATAGTCAATGGCACTGAAAAGATAGACAAGGAAGACCTGGTGCTGGTGACACAACAACATGGAAGGACAAGAGGACATGGAAAGATCAGGATGAGGCAGTGTGTCAAGGATGTTGCAAAATACAGTTTTCCACACAGAACGCTGGAGAAGTGGAATGCATTGAGTGATCAAGTTATTACACCACATAATGTGCACAACTGTGTGTGTATGTGTATTGAAAATGTAGTGAAATGATCTTGAAATGTACTCAAAACATCTTAAACACACTCAAAATGCATTCAAAACATCTAAAACACACTCAAATACACTCAAAATGCATTCAAAACATCTCAAACACATACTTAAATACCCAAAACACCTCAAAACCTAACCAAACACCCCCAAACAGGCTGGTGGAGCAGGCAAGGGTACGTGGCGAGGGGTGGGCGTACAGATCCAGCCATGAAGTGTTCCTGGCGCGCTATGGAATGCTGTCTCTCCACACCTGGCCAGCCTGGAGAGGGCCACCATTAGAGGGGTGTGCCTTACTGCTAGCTGACCTGCCTCTCACACCCTCACAATACACCTTTGGCCGGACGAAAGTGTTTATCAAGAGCCAGAGGGCGGTAAGTGTGTTTATCTGTTTACCTAGTTGTGTCTGGAGGTTTTAAATGGTTTTGGGGTGCATTTAAAGTGTTTGGGTTGTTTTTAGTGTTTTTCGAGTATTTTTTGAGTGTTTTAAATGTGTTTGGGTGTGTTTTGAGTGTTTTTTGAGTGTTTTAAATGGTTTTGGGGTGCATTTGAAAGTGTTTGGGTGTGTTTGAGTGTGTTTGGAGATGTTTTCAGTGTCTTCTAGGATATATTTGTAAGGTGTTTTGGTTGTTTGGGTGTGTTTTTAGTGTTTTTTGAGTGTTTTTTGAGTGTTTTAAATTGTTTTGGGGTGCATTTTAAGTGTTTGGGGTGTGTTTTGAGTGTTTTGAGTGTTTTATGGTGGTTTTGAGTGTTTTAAAGTTGTTTTCCATGTGTTTTTGAGTTTTAGAATGATTTTGGTTGTTTTTATGTGTGTGTGTGTGTGTGTGTGTGTTTGAATATTCATTGGTTTTGTGTGTGTTGTGTGTGTTGAATTTTGTTGGGGGTGATTTTAAGTGTGTTTTGGGGTGATTTTGAGTGTGTTTTGGTGTGCTTTTGTTGATGTTAAGAAGCGTTTTTGTGGTGTGTTTGTGTGTTTTTCTGTATATTTCTACTACTACTACTACTACTACTACTACTACTACTACTACTACTACTACTACTACTACTACTACCACCCCCCTCCCCCCACAGGTGCATGAGCTAGAGGAGTACCGCAGGGAGCGTTTTGAGGACCTGGCAATCTTGGTGCAAAAGACATACAGAGGTTGGAGGGACAGGCGCCACTACAGAGCCCTCCGTGCTGCCCAGCTCACCATTGCCACCTGCTGGAGGAGCTGGAAGGTGAGAGAGAGAGAGAGAGAGAGAGAGAGAGAGAGAGAGAGAGAGAGAGAGAGAGAGAGAGAGAGAGAGAGAGAGAGAGAGAGAGAGAGTGAGAGAGAGAGATGAGTATAAAAAGAGGAAAGAAAAGTGAGAGAGGGAAGGATGAAAAGAACTGAGAGAGAGAGAGAGAGAGAGAGAGAGAGAGTGTTCAAGGGAATATTAGGTTATTTCTATTCAATTAAACAAAATAACGTAAGGAAATAGAGAAAAAAAGAGAAAAGATAGGAAGAACATGAGAGAGAGAGAGAGAGAGAGAGAGAGATTTTTTATGAGTGTGAGAGATTTTTTAATGAGAGAGAGAGAGAGAGAGGAAGTCTAATATGAAAGAAAGATAATTAAAAAAGAGAGAGAGAGAGGTGTTCTGTGTTTGTATCTTGATGTGTATTTTGTGTCATTGTTTTGTTTTTCCATAATTTTCTTTCATTTTTCTATATTTTCCTGATTTATTGCATTTATTTATTTACGGCCACTATTTTAACATCATTCTTGTATATTTTCCTTTCTCTTATTTAACTTCTCTATCTATTATTTATTTACCTATCTATCTATCTATCTATCTAGCTATCTATCTATCTATCTATCTATCTATGCATGTTACTATCTATAAGTGTCTGTCTGTCTGTCTGCATGCCCTCCTGTCTGTCCGTCTGTCCGTGTGTCAAGGCAAAGCAACAGAACCCAGAGGAACAAAAGGAGAAAAGAATTGCACTAAAGGGATGGAATTTCTTCATTGTGGTATGTGCTTCATGGAAAACACCCTTACAAACACCACTAACTTCCTCTACAATCCTTAAAACACCAGTAACGTCCTCTAGAATCCTTAAAACACCACTAACTTCCTCTACAATCCTTAAAAACACCAATAACTTCCTCTAGAATCCTTAAAACACCAGTAACTTCCTCTACAATCCTTAAAACACCAGTAACGTCCTCTACAATCCTTAAAACACCAATAACTTCCTCTACAATCCTTAAAAACACCAATAACTTCCTCTAGAATCCTTAAAACACCAGTAACTTCCTCTACAATCCTTAAAAACACCAGTAACGTCCTCTACAATCCTTAAAACACCAATAACTTCCTCTACAATCCTTAAAACACCAGTAACTTCCTCTACAATCCTTAAAACACCACTAACTTCCTCTACAATCCTTAAAACACCACTAACTTCCTCTACAATCCCTAAAACACCAGTAACTTCCTCTAGAATCCTTAAAACACCACTAACTTCCTCTAGAATTCTTAAAACACCAGTAACTTCCTCTACAATCATTAAAACACCAATAACTTCCACTAGAATGCTTAAAAACACCACTAACTTCCTCTAGAATCCTTAAAACACCACTAACTTCCTCTACGAATCCTTAAAACACCACTAACTTCCTCTACAATCCTTAAAAACACCAGTAACTTCCTCTACAATCCTTAAAACACCAGTAACTTCCTCTACAATCCTTAAAACACCAGTAACTTCCCAATCCTTAAAACACCAGTAACTTCCTCTACAATCCTTAAAACACCAGTAACTTCCTCTAGAATCCTTAAAACACCAATAACTTCCTCTACAATCCTTAAAACACCAGTAACTTCCTCTACAATCCTTAAAACACCAGTAACTTCCTCTACAATCCTTAAAACACCAGTAACTTCCAATCTACAATCCTTAAAACACCAGTAACTTCCTCTACAATCCTTAAAACACCAGTAACTTCCTCTACAATCCTTAAAACACCAGTAACTTCCTCTACAATCCTTAAAACACCAGTAACTTCCACTAGAATCCTTAAAACACCAGTAACTTCCTCTACAATCCTTAAAACACCAGTAACTTCCTCTACAATCCTTAAAACACCAGTAACTTCCTCTACAATCCTTAAAACACCAGTAACTTCCCTAGAATTCTTAAAAACCAGTAACTTCCTCTACAATCCTTAAAACACCAGTAACTTCCTCTACAATCCTTAAAACACCAGTAACTTCCTCTACAATCCTTAAAACACCTAACAATCCTTAAAACACCAGTAACTACAATCCTTCTAACTTCCTCTACAATCCTTAAAACACCAGTAACTTCCTCTACAATCCTTAAAACACCAGTAACTTCCTCTACAATCCTTAAAACACCAGTAACTTCCTCTACAATCCTTAAAACACCAGTAACTTCCTCTACAATCCTTAAAACACCAGTAACTTCCTCTACAATCCTTAAAACACCACTTAAAACACCAGTAACTTCCTCTAGAATCCTTAAAACACCAGTAACTTCCTCTACAATCCTTAAAACACCAGTAACTTCCTCTACAATCCTTAAAAACACCACTAACTTCCTCTACAATCCTTAAAACACCAGTAACTTCCTCTACAATCCTTAAAACACCAGTAACTTCCTCTACAATCCTTAAAACACCAGTAACTTCCTCTACAATCCTTAAAACACCAATAACTTCCACTAGAATCCTTAAAACACCAATAACTTCCACTAGAATCCTTAAAACACCAATAACTTCCACTAGAATCCTTAAAACACCAGTAACTTCCTCTACAATCCTTAAAACACCAGTAACTTCCACTAGAATCCTTAAAACACCAGTAACTTCCTCTACAATCCTTAAAAACACCAATAACTTCCTCTACAATCCTTAAAACACCAATAACTTCCACTAGAATCCTTAAAACACCAGTAACTTCCTCTACAATCCTTAAAACACCAGTAACTTCCTCTACAATCCTTAAAACACCAGTAACTTCCTCTACAATCCTTAAAACACCAGTAACTTCCTCTACAATCCTTAAAACACCAGTAACTTCCTCTACAATCCTTAAAACACCAGTAACTTCCTCTACAATCCTTAAAACACCAGTAACTTCCTCTACAATCCTTACAAACACCAATAACTTCCTCTACAATCCTTAAAACACCAGTAACTTCCTCTACAATCCTTAAAACACCAGTAACTTCCTCTACAATCCTTAAAACACCAGTAACTTCCTCTACAATCCTTAAAACACCAGTAACTTCCTCTACAATCCTTAAAACACCAGTAACTTCCTCTACAATCCTTAAAACACCAGTAACTTCCTCTATAATCCTTAAAAACACCAGTAACTTCCTCTAGAATCCTTAAAACACCACTAACTTCCACTAGAATCCTTAAAACACCAATAACGTCCACTAGAATCCTTACAAACACCAATAACTTCCTCTACAATCCTTAAAACACCAGTAACTTCCTCTACAATCCTTAAAACACCAGTAACTTCCTCTACAATCCTTAAAACACCAGTAACTTCCTCTACAATCCTTAAAAACACCAGTAACTTCCTCTACAATCCTTAAAACACCAGTAACTTCCACTAGAATCCTTAAAACACCAATAACTTCCTCTACAATCCTTAAAACACCAATAACTTCCTTTACAATCCTTAAAACACCAATAACTTCCTCTACAATCCTTAAAAACACCACTAACTTCTACTACAATCCTTAAAACACCAATAACTTCCTCTACAATCCTTAAAACACCAGTAACTTCCTCTACAATCCTTAAAACACCAATAACGTCCACTACAATCCTTACAAACACCAGTAACTTCCTCTAGAATCCTTAAAACACCACTAACTTCCTCTACAATCCTTAAAACACCAGTAACTTCCTCTAGAATCCTTAAAACACCAATAACTTCCTCTAGAATCCTTAAAACACCAGTAACTTCCTCCAGAATCCTTAAAACACCAGTAACTTCCTCTAGAATCCTTAAAACACCAATAACTTCCTCTAGAATCCTTAAAAACCAATAACTTCCTCTACAATCCTTAAAACACCAATAACTTCCTCTACAATCCTTAAAAACACCAGTCACTTCCTCTAGAATCCTTAAAACACCAGTAACTTCCTCTACAATCCTTAAAACACCAATAACTTCCACTAGAATCCTTAAAACACCAATAACTTCCTCTAGAATCCTTAAAACTACTACTACTTCTACTACTACTACTATTACTACTACTATCCTAACCTAATTTATCTGCCCTAACAGGCGCGAGAGGAATATAGACAGCTGAAGCAGAAGAGGAGAGTGGAGTGGGCAGCGGCTGTCATTCAACTCTCCTACGTAAACTACCAGGTGGGATCAAACACCCTTTAAGAGAGTTTTAATGGGATCGAACACCTTTTAGTGGGTTTTAATGGGATCAAACACCTTTAGTGGGTTTTAATGGGATTGAACATCTTTTACTGGGTTTTAATGGCATCAAACACCTTATAGTGAATTTTAATGTCATCAAACACCTTTTAGTGAGTTTTAATGGGATTGAACACCTAATAATGAATTTTTATGTGACCAAACACCTTTGACTGGATTTTAATATCGAACACCCTTTAAGAGAGTTTTAATGGGACCGAAATGCCTAATAGTGAATTTTAATGGCATTGAACACCTTTTAGTGAGTTTTAATGGAGTTGAACAATTTTACTTGGTTTTAATGGGATCGGACATCTTATACTTGGATTTAGTGGGTTTTAATGCTTTATGTGGAGTTTTAAGGGTGTTTTGGTGATTTTTAGTGTGTTTCAAAGTTTATATGGGGGAGTTTTGATGGGTTTCAGTGTGTAGGGACTTTAAGGCGGTGTAGAATGACATTTTGAGATGTTTATGTTTTTACGTTGGGAAGTGAACTCATAAAAAGTACTGGTGTCTAAAGGGAACTCGCAAAAAATGGTGTTATGTCAGGAAGAGTCACAAAAAGTACTGTTATGTCGAAAGAAAAAAAAAAAATCAGTGTTACGAGAGGAAGAGAACTCGTAAGATGTACCGTTACGTCAGGAAGACAACACATACACTCACTGTTCTGGTGGAAAGCAAACTCACAAAACTCAGTGTTATGTCAAAATAGACCGCATGAAAAGTGGTGTTGTGTCAAGAGAGAACTCGGAAAAATCAGTGTTACGTCGGAAAGAGAACTCACAAAATGTACCGTTACGTCAGGAAGAGGTGGTGAAGAGAGGCGCTGTGACAGATGTGTGTGTGTGTGTGTGTGTGTGTGAGGGAGACAGACACGTGCAGGCCTGGAGCAACAATGGTGTCAGGAGTGTCAGGAGAGGGAGCAACAATGGTGTCAGGAGTGTCAGGAGTGGGAGCAACAATGGTGTCAGGGTGTCAGGAGTGGGATCAGGGCTTAGAATGGTGTCAGGAGTGGGATCAGGGCTTGGAATGGTGTCAGGAGTGGGATCAAGGAAAGAATGGTGTCAGGAGTGGGAGTGGGGCAACAATGGTGTCAGGAGTGGGAGGAACAATGGTGTCAGGAGTGTCAGGAGAGGGAGCAACAATGGTGTCAGGAGTGGGATAGTGTGACCTGGAGCTTGTACGTGTGGCAGGAAGCAAGTCTGGACAGTTATAGGTGTGTTCCTCAAACATGCAGGTTGTTCCCAGCATAGCACCACTTTCTGTGAGAGTTCTACTGAAAACACACACTTTTCTGTCACTGTGGCTGCATTATTCTATTTATTTATTTATCTATTTATTTTTTCATTAATTTTTTCATTTTTTTATCTATTATTTTCTGCCATGTGGGTTTTTTAACGGGAATTTCTGGGTTAAAGAGGGTAGTTTTTGTGGCACCTCCTATCTCAAAGCCCACCCGAGTGAGGAAGCACAACCTACACTCGGACCGTGGACAACAATGGTACAGTCGACACACTCTTAAACCCCTTCAGTAGCGTGACGTGTTTCCCTATTCATTGTGGTGACTATTTGGTGACTTTCCACAGCTTCACAAACTCATGTGGGGGGTTAAAATAGTGAAGACTGTGGCCATTAATCTTGTGCCCTCCATAGACCCTTGCTAATGTCAATAAAATGGTCTAATGGTACACAAATCTCAAGGTAAAAATGTGTCCCAGTACTGAAGGGGTTAAAATAGTGAAGACTGTGGCCATTAATCTTGTGCCCTCCATAGACCCTTGCTAATGTCAATAAAATGGTCTAATGGTACACAAATCTCAAGGTAAAAATGTGTCCCAGTACTGAAGGGGTTAAAATAGTGAAGACTGGCCATTAATCTTGTGCCCTCCATACACCCTTGCTAATGTCAATAAAATGGTCTAATGGTACACAAATCTCAAGGTAAAATGTGTCCCAGTACTGAAGGGGTTAAAATAGTGAAGACTGTGGCCATTAATCTTGTGCCCTCCATACACCCTTGCTAATGTCAATAAAATGGTCTAATGGTACACAAATCTCAAGGTA
>NC_059256.1:7054857-7062357 GCF_017591435.1 Portunus trituberculatus | reverse complement strand
CTCCCTTAAAAACCCGCGTCACTTCAACTAGAGCCTTTAAAAAGAGCATTTGTCCTGTTGATAGTGCAGAAAACTTGTTAATATGTTACTAGAACCACAGAAACGCCCTTAAAAACCCGCGTCACTTCAACTAGAGCCTTTAAAAAGACTGTGTTTTGAGTTTTGGGTGTGTTTTGAATGTTTTGGCTGTGTTTTGAGTGTTTTTTGCTGCGTTTTGAATGTTTTTGGAGTGTTTTGGGTGTGTTTGCGTGCGTTTTGGGTGTGTTTAGAGTGTTTTTGAGTGTGTTTAGAGTATTTTGGGTGTTTAGAGTGTTTTGGGTGTGTTTAGAGTGTTTTGGGTGTGTTTTGAGTGTTTTAGTACGTATTTGCGTGTTTTGTGCGTGTTTTGAGTGTCCTGGCTGTGTTTTGAGTGTTTTTGCTGCTTTTGGAGTGCTTTGGGTGTGTTTGCGTGTGTTTGGGGTGTGTTTAGAGTGTTTAGAGTATTTTGGCAGTGTTTAGAGTGTTTTGGGTGTGTTTAGAGTGTTTTGGGTGTGTTTGAGTGTTTTAGTACGTATTTGCGTGTTTTGAGTGTCCTGGCTGTGTTTTGAGCGTTTTTGCTGCGTTTAGAATGTTTTTCGAGTGTTTTGGGTGTGTTTGCGTGTGTTTGGGGTGTGTTTAGAGTGTTTTTGAGTGTGTTTAGAGTATTTTGGTAGTGTTTAGAGTGTTTTGGGTGTGTTTATAGTGTTTTGGGTGTGTTTTGAGTGTTTTAGTACGTATTTGCGTGTTTTGAGTGTCCTGGCTGTTTTGAGCGTATTTGCTGCGTTTAGAATGTTTTTGGAGTGTTTTGGGTATGTTTGCGTGTGTTTGGGGTGTGTTTAGAGTGTTTTTGAGTGTGTTTAGAGTACTTTGGCGGTGTTTTGAGTGTTGGAGAAAGAAAACGTAACATTTATTTATTACTATTATTTTTTTTAATTTCTAGTTTGTGCCGATCCTTCTGGCTCTCTCCACAAACTCCTTACTAATCCTGGACCAAAGGACTCTGCAGGTGAAGTACAGGATACCAGCCTTGGAGATTCAAAGGATATCACTGTCACCTTTTCTTGGTTGGTATTGTGTGCGTGCGTGTGTGTGTGTGTGTGTGTGTGTGTGTGTGTGTGTGTGTGTGTGTGTGTGTGTGTGTGTGTGTGTGTGTGTGTGTGTAATGTCAGTAACTATCTAATCATTTTTTTTCCTCCTCCTCCTCCTCCTCCTCCTCCTCCTCCTCCTCCTCCTCCTCCTCCTCCTCCTCCTCCTCCTCCTCCTCCAAACACGCATGTAATACGTAAAACACAACCAAAACTCTCAAAACACACCATATCATATTTAAAACACCCAAACATATCCAAACACCCTCAAACATCCCCTAAACACCTCCAAACATTACGTAAACATCCCCAAACACCACAACCTCCAAAAAACACGACAAAACACCCCCAAAACACTACATAACACCCCCAAACACCACCAAACACCCCCAAAACACCACAACACATCACAAAACCTCTCAAAACACCCCCAAACACCCCAAACATTTCACACACACTCAAACACACACAAACATCCCAAAATATACAAAACACCCAAAACACACAAACACACCCAAACATCCCAAACACCAAACACACCCAAACACCACCAACCAAACACACCAAAACACAAAAAACACACAAACACACCACAACACACAAAACAAAACACCAAAAAACACTTAAAAACACCAAAAACACCAAACAAACACAAAACACAAAACACACCCAAACATCCCCAAAACACCACAAAACACACCCAAACACCCTACAACCTTACCAAACACACCCAAACACCCCAGACGACATAGCAGTTCTTCATGTCAAGCCCCCTTCACCTACGACTGACCTGGGCGGCTCTCAAAACTTGAACCCCGGCTGCCTCTTTGGGTCAGATGAGGTCAAGAGGAAGGGTGACCTGGTTCTACAAACGGGTCACGTGATTGAGGTTGTGACGAAGCTGTTTTTGGTGGTGCAAAACGCTACAGGAAAGCCACCTGATGTTAACATTTCCACAGAGTGAGTTGGTGGTGGTGTTTGTGGTGTTTGGTGTGTATTTTGGTGGTGTGTTTGGTGTGTTTTGTGGTGTTTAGTGTGTTTTGGTGGTGTTTAGTGTTTTTTGGTGGTATTTGGTGTGTTTTGGTGTGTTTTTGTGGTGTTTGGTGTGTATTTGTGGTGTTTAGTGTTTTTTGGTGGTGTTTGTGGTGTTTGGTGTGTTTTGTGTGTGTTTAGTGTGTTTTTGTGGTGTTTTGTGTGTGTTGTGTGTGTGTTGTGGTGTTTGTGGTGTTTGGTGTTGTGGTGTGTTTTGTGTGTTTGGTGTGTTTGTGTGTGTGTGTAGTGTGTTTTGTGTGTTTGTGGTGTTTAGTGTGTTTTGTGGTGTGTTTTTGTGTGGTGTTTGTGTGTAGTGTTTAGTGTGTGTGGTGTTTGTAGTGTTGTGGTGTGTGTTTTGGTGTGTTTTGTGTGGTGTGTTTTGGTGTGTGTGTGTGTTTGGTGTGTGTTTCAGTGTGTGTTGGTGGTGGGTGTTTTGTGGTGTTTTGTGGTGTTTGGTATGTTTTGGTGTTAACATTTCGACTAAAAGAGTTGGTGTTGTTCTTTTGGTATTTTTGGTGGTTTTGTGTGTTTTTGTGGTGTTTTTGGTGTGTTTTTTGGTGTTTTGTGTGTTCTTGGTGTTTTGTGTGTTTTGGTTGGTGTTTGGTGTGTTTTCTGGTGGTGTTTGTGGTGTTTGGTGTGTTTTCTGGTGTTTTTGGTGGTGTTTGTGGCGTTTGGTGTGTTTTCTGCTGTTTTTTGGTGTTTTGGATGGTGTATGGTGTGTTTTTCGTATTTTTTGGTGTTTTTGGTGTGTTTTGGTGTTTTTTGAGTAGTGTTTGGTGTGTTTTGTGGTGGTGTTTGGTGTTTTCTTTTCTTTTTTTGTGTGTGTGTGTGTTTGATGTTAATTTTTCGACTGAGTGAGTTGGTGTTTGGTGGTGTTTGGTGTGTTTTTTTTAGTGGTGTTTTATGTGTTTTTTTTGTGTTGTGGTGTTAAAATTTCGACAGAGTGAGCTGGTGGTGTTTTTTTGGTTTTGTGTGTTTTTTGGGGTGTTTTTTTTTTCTTTTTGGTGTTGATATATCAAATGAGTGAGTTGGTGGTGTTTGGTGTGTGTTATATTGGTGTTGCTGTTTTTTTGGGGTGTTTTGGTGTTAATATTTCGACGGATTGAGTTTGTGGTGTTTTGGTGGTGTTTGATGGTGTTTTTTTGGTGTTTCTATGTGTTTTTTGGGATGTTTGAGGTGTTTTGTGTGTATGTGTGTGTTTGTGTGTTTTGGTGTCGACTGGTGTTTTTTTTTTCCTGCTTTGGTGGTGTTTGGTGTTTTAGTAGTAGTAGTAGTAGTTCTTATTGATGTAATAGTAGTAGTAATTATTATTTTCTCATATTAACCCCCCCCCCCTCTCTCTCTCTCTCTCTCTCTCTCTCTCTCTCTCTCTCTCTCTCTCTCTCTCTCTCTCTCTCTCTCTCACACAGATTCGACGCTAATTTTGGCCAGCATTCCGTTCTGTTTACCTTCAAGACGGCTGGCCTGGCGGAGGTGGTGCCCGGTCAGATCAGGATAATGAGGAGACACAACAGGATGGAGGTGGTGCTGTAGGTGGTGGTGGTGGTGGTGGTGGTGGTGGTAGTGGTGGTGAATTAGTTGGTGACAGCATTGCACATTGGTTGTCTGTTTTTATCTGTGTTAATCTCTGTCATATTTGTGCAGTGTAAGATAACAGAGAGAGAGAGAGAGAGAGAGAGAGAGAGAGAGAGAAGTATTAGCCTGTTTTATTATATTTTTCTCTTCCTCTTCCTCTTTTTCTTCTTCTTCTTCTTCTTCTTCTTTTTATTGTTATTATTATTATTATTATTATTATTATTATTATTATTATTATTGTATGAGCGTGAGTCTGCTGCTACTACTACTACTACTACTACTACTACTACTACTACTACTACTACTACTACTACTACTACTACCATGCACCACCATCACTACCGTGACTACTACTTCAAGTTTCAAAGAAGACAGAAAACGGAGAAATATGGAAACACACACACACACACACACACACACACACACACACACACACACACACACACACACACACACACACACACACACACACACACGAGAAAGACAATCATAAGAATAAATAAAAGAAAACCTTGTAAAATGTAAGAAATTTAATTATAAGACAAATTTTTGATTCATGAAAAACATTTAAAAAAGACACTTAAAACATGTGTGTGTGTGTGTGTGTGTGTGTGTGTGTGTGTGTGTGTGTGTGTGTGTGTGTGTGTGTGTGTGTGTGTGTGTGTGTAAGTGATAAAAACACTCACTACCACACACACACACATACACACACACACTTAAAAAAAACAAGAAGGCATAAGAAAAATAAAACACCACAATTAATGAGAAAAAAACACGAAAAGCAAATAATATCAATAAAACACCAAATAAAACACCTTCAGACATTTTTTCAAGGACGAGATGACAAATTTCAATTTTTTTTTTTCTTTGTTTTTTTCGTGCAATATTCCGTTTGTTTGTTTGTTTGTTCTACGTAGGTATACATACATTTCCTGTATATGTCTTGTATAGATCAATCACATAATGTAGGTTTGAAATATACAGAACTTTCAATAACACCGTGTTTTATTTCGTCTGTGGAAATTGTAATAATAATAATAATAATAATGATAATGTTAATAAGTGGTTTATTCAAGTTAACTATCAATCTTTTAGGGAACTGGCAAACAAGTGGGCCTTTTTATTATTTTTGTTGCCCTTGGCCGGCTTTTCCTCTTGCATAAGAAAAAGTTGCAGTATAGAGGCCTACGTGCTGGAAATCTGGTGACGGCACATACAGCAGCGTGGGGCGGGTCACACCAGTTGCTGGGCGCGGTCGCAGGGCTGACGCAACGATCTTAAAAAATTCACGCTATCAGTGGCTGGGTGGCACAGGCAAGGCTGGGCAATGTGTAAGTGCAAGGACCATGTCAACAATGTTTAAAATGTACAGAATAAAAGGCCTTTTGAATAGCACTCTACTGGTAAACACACTTGCGGGAGAGAGAGAGAGAGAAGCACCTATATACTTTGGGTTTGCTTGATAACTTTGAAATTTACTAACTCATGCGGCCCGCGGTCCGTAGCTTGGCCATATCTGAGCTAGGTAGCTTTGAGGGAAAAGCCTAAAAGGTTTTATTCTTATTAGGAAAAGATTAGCAATAACCGTACCTTGGATAAACCTTATTAAATACGTACGTACTTACAACACTCGTTGCGCAATAGTGGAAGGTGTGTGTGTGTGTGTGTTTACGTATGTATGTGAGGGATTTGATAAGTCCATACTTTCGTCACTGCTAGAGATGCCACACCCTAAACTTATTAACCCCTTGAGTACCATGACGTGTTTCCATATTCACTGTGATTACTATTTGGTGATTTTATACAGCTTCAGAAACTCATGTGTGGGATTAGAATAGTGAAAACTGCCACCATTAATCTTGTGACCTCCACAGACCCTTCCTGATGTCAATAAAATGGTCTAATCGTACATAAATCTCAAGGTAAAAATGTGCCACGGTACTGAAGGGGATAATATCACACCAAAGATGTTCATACAATAACAAATAACATTTTTGTGTGGAAAAAAGCTATGAATGGTGCATTTATATTTTACACTATATAGACACACGACATCCCAGCGCCACTTACCAGCACAGAGGCTGCATTCAGTCTGCAGAAGACATCACACTAATTATCACAGACGCAGGTAAATAGATAAATAAATAAAATGAAATAATTGAATGAAAAAATGCTAGCAAAGATAATGGGATGAAAAAAATAAATGAATAAATAAACGTCAACTACGTGAGAAGAAATAAAATATAATAACAAACAAAGAATTCACATTACTAGTTCCGTACTATACTTTCTGGAAGAGGCCAACAGCTAATGAGTCACTACCTAAACCAAACTTCTAATATCAGCGGTCTTTGTGGTTTTGGCTGGTGTTTTCAATCATATGGCTGTATAATAGTCTCGCTACTACCAACAACAATGGAAAAAAGAGATGGAACCAATCTTATCATAGAAACAACATTCGCAACACAACGGCAGTAAAAATTATTCTGATCGTTACAGGTGATCACGTTATCGGGAGTCAAGATATCACCGCGCCAGCCAACATATATAAGCTGGAGACTGCATGATAGGCATTCATTAGGCGAAACCCCGCAGAAAACAGCTTCAAGGAGGAACCTTCTTCTCCTTGTGACCTGTTCCGCTTTGTATTACTCAATAGGTCCTCACTCTCCCTTTAGTGCTGTGTTCTGGTCCTGCCACAATCTGCAGAAGGACAGCGAAGAGTAACTACAACACAGGGAACACCTTTACACCTGAAATACTCTGTTTCCTCCACGCCCGTACCACTGAACTCTCTCCTTCTACGCCATGAACCAGCGTCAGCAACGGTTGGGAGATGCCTCCTCCTTTTGTCACGGCGACCAGGTGTGGCTGTACACTCCATCTCCCGGCAACTTCCCTCACCTGAACCGCTGGGAGGGGCCGTACACTGTGGTGGAGGTCTGCTCCAACGGCATGTACCGCATCTCCACTGCAGGGAGTGGAGAAGAGCTGATGCTGAAGGTACACGCAGCCCGCCTGGCGCGACATGACTTTTTCTCCATCCGCGAGGAGGAACGGGATGGACCAGAGGAACCAGCCAGAGACGACGAAGAAAACACGCCCTCCCTGCCCCTATCCAGCGTGGATGAGGGGACGGGAAGGAAAACGCAGACAACCACACCCAGCACTCAGAAGACGCATCAACCTCCAACTTGGAACAAGGTCTACCACACCCTCCAAAGTCGCCAGTTGCCTGCCACTCAGATGAGACTGAGACGAAAGGGACGGTTCAGGGAGAGGATTGAGTCTGCAGGACCAATATCTGAAAAAGCTCCTTAGAAGACAACATTGTAGGCATTATTTAGAAAACACTTGATGCATTGTTAATTGTTTCTGTATGATTTTGCTGAATCCATATTTGCCAGCTGCCCAGTTATAAAAGTTACCGTTAAGCTATAATTTTGGATCAATTAGCATAGTTATTGATTGCTCTAGAAATTATTATCAATATCCTATGTATTAATATTCTCTATATAATTGTTTCAGTATGAGGATCTTTCAGAGGTGTACAGGCTGGCCAGTGTGCGAGGCAAGGTTAAAGACTTCCTTGTAACCTCCACACATGACACATTCTGTAGGTCGCTGCTCAAATGTTTGTGTCTCCAATGTTTAAGTTGTTAGTTCTGTATTTTAATAGTATGGTCGATGCTTCTATGTCGTCATATATTTCTTCTTCACCTCCCATCCTCTCTCTCCATTTCTTATACATATTCAAACTAACTTATTCTTTCTTTCAGTTCCTATTTCC
>NC_059256.1:7047357-7049857 GCF_017591435.1 Portunus trituberculatus | reverse complement strand
GGTGGTTTTTGGGTGTTTTGGTGGTGGTGGTGGTGGTGGTGGTGGTGGGTAACAAAACAGTCTATAAATATAATATACATTTATTAATCAATGTTTTTATTTATTATTATTATTATTATTATTATTATTATTATTATTATTATTATTTACATTGCATTTATGATTCTTTTCTCCTCCTCCTCCTCCTCCTCCTCCTCCTCCTCCTTCTCCTTCTCCTTCTCCTTCTCCTCCTCCTCCTCCTCCTCCTCCTCCTCCTCCTCCTCCTCCTCCTCCTCCTGCAGGCCCACAAGAGTGTGGACCCTAAGGGGAAGGAAGTCAGCCTGCTTTTGGCGGAGAGAATGGTTAATAACTTTGTGAAGAACAGCAAGATTGAGGCGGAAGCAGAAGTGATGACTTACCTGCATATATTGGAGACTCAGGTGTGTGTGTGTGTGTGTGTGTGTGTCTTTAGGGTATGTTAAGGTGGTTTTGTGTTTTTTTTTGTTGTGTTTTGATGTGTTTGAGTGTGTTTTTTAAGGAATATTTAAAAAGAGTGATAGTTGCAGTGTTCAATCCGCTTAAAGAGTGTTCAGTCCCTTTTAAAGACTGTTGGATCCCTTTCAAGAGTGTCAAATCCCTTTTAAAGACAATCCAATCTTCTTTAAATACATTCCAATCCCTTTAAAGAGAATCCAATCCCCTTTATGGTGTTTCCAGGGCAAGTATGTGGAGGCGCTAGCTGTTCTGGACGGTCCACTCGCTGCTAAGGTCATCCACCAACCAGAGAACTTCCTGGCCCTCCACCGCGGCAAATACCACACGCGGCTTGGACAGTTTGCGGCAGCGGCAGCGGTCTATCGGGACCTTATACAGAAAGAGTGAGTGTGTTTGCCGGTGTTTTATTGGTGTTTGGGTGTTTTTGGGGTATTTTTGGTGTTTTTGGCAGTGTTTGGGATGTTTTTGTGGTGTTTGGGGGGTGTTTAGTGGTGTTTTGTTGTGTTTGGAGGTGTTTTTGGGTGTTTTTGTGGTGTTTTGGGTTATTTTGATGTTTTTGAGGGTGTTTGGGATGTTTTGAGATGTTTTAGTGGTGTTTGGGGGTGTTTTAGTAGTGTTTGGGGTCTTAATGGTGTTTTAGGGTATTTTAGTGGTGTTTGAGGTGTTTTGGGTGTTTAGGTGTTTTGGGATGTTTTGGGATGTTTTGGGTGTTATTGGGAGTGTTTTGGATGTTTGAAGGTGGTTTTGGCCGTGTTTGGATGTTTTTGGTGTTTTTGTGGTATATTGTGATCTATAGGGGTGTTTTGGGGAGTTTCTGGTGTTTTTTGGGTATTTTGGTGGTGTTTGGGATTTTACTGGTGTTTTTGGGATGTTTTGGTGGTGTTTGGGATGTTTTTGGATGGTGTTTTGGGTGTTTGGAGTGTTATGGGGTGTGTTTGAGGTGTATTGGGGTGTGTTTTATTGGTGTTTTTGGTGTTTTAGGGATGTTTTAGGTGTGTTTTGGGTGTTTTAATGCATTTGGGTGTATTTTGGTGTGTTTTGGGGGTGTTTAGTGGTGTTTGCTGTGTTTAGATGTGTTTTCTGGGGTGTTTGGTTGGTGTTTTGTGTTTTTTAGGGTACACTACTACTACTACTACTACTACTACTACTACTACTACTACTACTACTACTAACCTAACCTAACCTAACTTGACCTCTCTCCCCCCCTACCCCCCCGTAGACCTGACAACTGGCAGCACTACATCGAATACATCAACTCTATCATCCGCACCACCACCACCACCACCACCACTTCTGCGGATGACCCCCTTGTGGAGGCATCTCGTTTCCTGACAGGGGTGCAGGGGAAGGCAGTGGAGGAGAACAGCAAGGACAGAGGACCCCTGCTTGGCCTTCTACAGCTTGCCAGGGTGTTGAAGGACGCTGGGAAGGAGGACAGAATAGAGGAGCTGTGTGGTGAGTAACAGGAGGAGGAGGAGGAGGAGGAGGAGGAGGAGGAGGAGGAGGAGAAGAAGAAGAAGGAGTATTAGTAGGAGGAATGTTGGAGAAGGAGGAGGAGGAGGAGGAAGGATATTAGCTGTAAGAGGAGAAGGAAGAGGAAGAGGAGGAGGAGGAATTTTTATTGTCGTAGTAGGAGGGAGGAGGAGGAGGAGGAGGAGGACAGTTTAATTAAGAGGAGGAGGAGGAGGAAGAGGCCAGGAATGTTAGTTGTAATAGAAGGAGGAAGAGAAGAAGGAGGAGGAGGCTAGGATTCTTCATTATAGTAGAAGAAGGAGAGGGAATATTGAAGGAGGAGGAGGAGGAGAAGGAAGAAGAAGAAGAGGAAATGTTAGTTCTAGAAGGAGGAGGAGGAGGAGGAGGAGAAATATTAGTTTTAGTATTCATATTAATCTATTTATGACAATTATTTATTTATTTATCTTTCCGAATACCATGTGGGGGTTTTCACAGGAACTTATGAGCGAAAGGGGACACGTAATGACTTTTGGCAGTTTTTACAGGCCAATATCAGACACACACACATGAA
>NC_059256.1:7037357-7042357 GCF_017591435.1 Portunus trituberculatus | reverse complement strand
TGGATATCTTGTTCGTTGGTGTTTTTCCCGCATCCTCTCCAATTTTCAGCGTTTTTCCAAGTGTGTGTTTGTTTTTAGAAGCCATTTTTTTTTTTTTTTTTTTTTTCAAATCTTATTTTTTTTGTTTTTCTGTCAATCTAAGTCATTTTTTCCATGTGTTTCTGTCAAGTGTCCTCAAAACAGCCTCTCTCTTGTGTGTGTGTGTGTGTGTGTGTCTTTAAAACACTCTGAAACACACTCACACTTTAAAACACACTCACACACTCAAACACACTAAAACACACACACACACTCTCAAACACTCTGAAACACACTCACACACTCTTTAAAACACACTCACACTCTCACACACTCTTAAAAACACTTTAAAACACACACTCTTTAAAACATACTCACACACTCACACTTTTTAAAACACTCTAAAACACACACACACTCTCTTTAAAACACTCTATAACACACTCACACTCTTTAAAACACACTCACACACTATAAAACATACTCACACACCTTTAAAACACTCTAAACACACTCACACACTATAAAACACACTCACACACTCTATAAAACACACTCAAACATGCTCACACACTTTAAAACACTCTCAAACATGCTCACACACTCTAAAACACTCAAACACACTCACACACTTTAAAACACTCTCAAACATGCTCACACTCTTAAAACACTCAAACACACTCACACACTCACACTCTCACTCTCTCACTCACCGCCCCCCCCCAAGGAGCGACAGGAGCAGCCTGGAGTGTGTATGAGCGTTGTGACATGAAGCACATACAGCTGGACACCCTGGGACATGTGTTGGCACTGCAGGCACTGGACACAGCCAGCTACACCACCGCCAATGCCATCTTCTCCTCCACCCTCAAGTTCTTCATGGCTAACTATAAGGATGTAAGTGTGTGTGTGTGTGTGTGTGTGTGTATTGTAGAGGGTTGGAGTGGGGCTCATAGTGTCCTGTCTCCATGTGTCCATTTATCTAGTTTTTGGTTGAAGTTGTGGACATTATGTGGTGTAACAACTTGGTCACTCAATGCATTCCACTTCTCCAGCGTTCTGTGTGGAAAACTGTATTTTGCAACATCCTTGACACACTGCCTCATCCTGATCTTCTTTCCATGTCCTCTTGTCCTTCCATGTTGTTGTGTCACCAGCACCAGGTCTTCCTTGTCTATCTTTTCAGTGCCATTGACTATCTTGTACATTGTTATTAGGTCCCCTCGTTCTCTTCTGTCTTGTAAGGTTGGCAGTCACATTTCCTTCAGTCGTTCTTCATATGTGAGGTCCTTTAGTTCCGCCACCATCTTTGTACCAATCTTCTGGATCATTTCTAATCTTCTTATGTCTTACATAATTCACCTCGGTCGTCTGCTGGTCACCCAGCCAGTCTTCCCCATTACGGAGCGAGCTCAGAGCTCATAGACCGATCTTCGGGTAGGACTGAGACCACAACACACTCCACACACCAGGAAAGTGAGGCCACAACCCATCCAGTTACACCCCGTACCTATTTACTGCTAGGTGAACACACCCCACACATTAAGAGCCACGCCCATTTGCCTCGCCGCTTCCCGGGACTCAAACCCGGCCCTCTCGATTGTGAGTCAAGCGTGCTAACCACTACACTACGCGGTGTGTGTGTGTGTGTATTTACCTAGTTGTATTTACCTAGTTGTAGTTTTACAGGGCCTGGGCTTTATGCTCGTGTGGCCCCGTCTCCATATCTACACTTGTGTGTGTGTGTGTGTGTGTGTGTGTGTGTGTGTGTGTGTGTGTGTTTGATATTAGTTAGTTGTAGTAGTAGTGTGTTAAGTAAAAGTTACCATACAGACCATGCCTCTCTCTCTCTCTCTCTCTCTCTCTCTCTCTCTCTCTCTCTCTCTCTCTCTCTCTCTCTCTCTCTCTCTCTCTCTCTCTCTCTCTCTCTCTCTGTCTTTCTCTTCTCTCTCCCTCTCTTTTCGTCCCTCTCCTCTGTCTCCTCCTGTCTCTCCTCCACTCACCCCCTCTCCCTCTCTCCCGGCAGACCTCAGACCCCCTCATCGCGTCCTACAAGTACGGATCGCTGACAAGAATCCCAGAGTTGTGGAGTTCCGAGAGAGACTTAGCAATTCTCTCCACTTCGCCACAGTCACCGCCGAGCACATGCTGTTTGACCTCACTACAGGTGTACGTCTCTCTCTCTCTCTCTCTCTCTCTCTCTCTCTCTCTCTCTCTCTCTCTCTCTCTCTCTCTCTCTCTCTCTCTCTCTCTCTCTCTCTCTCTCTCTCTCTCTCTCTCTCTCTCTCTCTCTCTCTCTCTGGGTCAATGCTTGTATGTGTTTGTATGAAAATTTGGAATGTGTGTGTGTGTGTGTGAGAGAGAGAGAGAGAGAGAGAGAGAGAGAGAGAGAGAGAGAGAGAGAGAGAGATCCCTCTGCCCCCATAAACCCCTGACTGACCCCTCTACACACTTCTACCCCTTCTGACCCCCATAAACCCTTAATTTGACCCCTCCTGTCAAAAATCTCTTACCCCCTCTGCCCCCAGGTGAACAGCCACAGCCAGGTGTTGGAGGCAGTACAGCAGATGGATATAAACCCCACCACGGACCGCACTGACTGGGACAACCTTAGGGATAACCGGGACCTTCGCGTCATGAACACCTGGGACCCCCACAGGTAAAACCCCCCCCCTCCCTCACACACGCTCACTTACACCCCCTAATTTTTTTTTTTTTTCTTCTTCTTCTTCTTCTTCTTCTTCTTCTTATCTATTTATTTATCTTTAATTTATCTATCAATCTATCTTTCTATCTGTCTGTCTATTTATTTCTCTCTCTCTCTCTCTCTCTCTCTCTCTCTCTCTCTCTCTCTCTCTCTCTCTCTCTCTCTCTCTCTCTCTCTCTCTCTCTCTCTCTCTCTCTCTCTCTCTCTCTCTCTCTCTCTTTTTGCCTTGAACTCATAAAATCTTTACTATTACACACACACACACACACACACACACACACCTAACCTAACCTAACCTAACCAGACCCTCCCCCACAGTTGCCTGAAGGAGGAGGACATCGCAGCATCAGTGGCGGCGGACACAGCACTTCTGAGGCTGCGGAACCTTACCCTGCGTCTGGTGGGGGCCGCCTGCACCCTCTGCCCCCCCTCGCCTCAGAACAACAGTGTGGCCGCTGCTAACAAGGAGAACAGGTCAGAGAGAGAGAGAGAGAGAGAGAGAGAGAGAGAGAGAGAGAGAGAGAGAGAGAGAGAGAGAGAGAGAGAGAGAAAGATGAGAGAAAAAGAAAGATTAGAGGTTTTTGAGAGAGAGAGAGAGAGAGAGAGAGAGAGAGAGAGAGAGAGAGAGAGAGAGAGAGAGAGAGAGAGAGAGAGAGAGAGAGAGAGAGAGTTGTCATTAATGTGTGTGATATAAAATAGTTGTTTCACTTGAAATGATTAAGAAAATGTTTTTTTTTTTTTTTTCCTTGAGAGAGAGAGAGAGAGAGAGAGAGAGAGAGAGAGAGAAAACAACACCAGAACCAAATTGATTAAACCAAACAAGTGTATACAGTGGAGACTCAATACTCAATAGTCAAACGTTTCAATACTCGAGTTAAAAAAGTTTGATTTAATACTCCAAAAAGTACTTGATAGTTGAATAAACAAAGGGTCCGTGGCGCCTCCCTCCCGTCCCCCACCAGATGTACTGCTGTCGGCAAAATAGCATCCGTGCGTTGTCTAGGTTTTCCTTTATAAACTTACATTACCCTTCAGTACCAGGACGTGCTTTCATATTCATCCTGGCTACTATTTGGGGATTTTATACACCTTCAGAAACTCATGTGGGGGATTGAAATTGTGAAAACTGTGGCCATTAATCCTCTGAGCTCCATAGATCCTTCCTAATGCAAATAAAATTGTCTAATCGTACCAAAAACTCGTGGTAAAAATGCATCCTGGTACCATTAATAACACCAAAAGCTTATTAGTGGTGAAAATGCCTGGTGATTGAATGGCCACACAGATAGATAGATAGAGAGTTTATTGACCACAGTGCATATCAGGAACGATTGACAAAAAGGTACAAATCATTTCACTAATATTTGAAGTTAATATTAACACTGTATAATTGGTGCAGTCCATAAAATTTGGGTACTTTGATACAATTTGAAATAATAACAAACAACTCACTTCCCTCACTCACCATTTGATCTATTTTTCATTTTATTATTTATTTATTTCCAACATGAGAATTTTAACGGGAATTTCTGGGGGTAAAGGGGCTACGTTTTGTGGCACCTCCTATCTCAAAGCCCAGCTACTAGAAACCATTGCCCAGAGTGAGGAAGCCCAACCTACACTCGGACCGTGGACAAGATTCGAACCTGTGTGCTTGGAGACCCCTCGGACCCCAAAGCACGCATGGTTCCACTGTACCACGGTGGCTGTTCTGATAATACTGAAGCAAAATACTGGTGTTCCGGTGTACTGGAGGCCGGTGTGCATCATGAGTCCTGCCACAGTCTTGAAAACGACATTCTTCTGCGTTCTGTCTAGTTTTTCATTTGGAGTCTTATAATGGCAGGAAGGAGGCTTAGTAGTGGTGGAAATAAGGAATGTGGTGAGAGGGTAAGTGTCTGTAAGCCACAGCACGCCACAGCACTCCATTGGTTGCTTCACAGGGATCACAGCAAAGGAAAAGTTACAGACACTTTTATTAATGGTGACTTGTGCTGTGGTGACCTCCCTCCTCCCCTCCTGTTCTATGTTCTATGTTATCAAATCAAAAATAAGAAAAAATACATCGAAATTTTTATAAACTTGAGGTTTTGCTAAGATGGGAACAAATGACTTGGTTTTCAGGCATCAATAGTCAAACTTTTCAATACTCAAACAAAAAATTTAGAACATGTTAACTTTGAATATTAAGTCTCTACTGTATACAAAAACCAACTCTCTCTCTCTCTCTCTCTCTCTCTCTCTCTTTCGCTAACAACCCATTTTTACAGTGAGT
>NC_059256.1:7027357-7032357 GCF_017591435.1 Portunus trituberculatus | reverse complement strand
CTTTCTGTAAGTATTTGTGAGTGTTTGGAGTGTGTTTCATGCTTGTGTTGCGTGAAACACGGTGACTTAGAGGCTGTTTATGGCTTAGATAAGAGCCCAGTTTCCTTTACAAATTTTCCAACTACGTATGTTTGATTTTTTGTTTCCAGGTGTAATGAAGTGTTTGTGTTTTCAAAGAATAGTTTGTGATGGTTTAAGTGTGTTTCGCTCCTGACAAGGTAAATATGTGGACTTTGAGAGTGATTTACAGCGCCGTTAAAGTGTGTAAAAGTGACACATACAAAAGATGTTATTTTTTTGTTTCCGCGTGCTGACAAGTTTTGAAATGTTGTGAATGTTGTTCATATTTTTAAAAAGTGTTTTCGATCCTGTTGAATGAAGTTGGTGGGCTTTAGAATTGTTTTGAGCATGTCGATGTTATAACACTTTTATTTGTGGTATTTTGAAATATTTTCTTATTGCTCAGCCTGGCAATGCTTTTCATATTTTGGAAGTTAGTTTTGATTGGTGACAAGTCACAATTTCATAAGCATTCGTGTCCAGCTGCCGTTTTGCGAGTCGACATTTTCAAAATGGTTTGCGTAACGTAAATATGTGACGTCATCAACGGGGGGGGTCCTGGGGCTGGACCCAGACCCAGACCCAGACCTCTGGCCCCCACCCTCCCGCACGGTGTATGCGTGCGTACGTGTGTGTTACCCTGTCTCACTGTACATATGCTGGTGTGTGTGTGTGTGTGTGTGTGTGTGTGTGTGTGTGTGTGTGTGAGCAGGTGTAATGCCGTAAGTTGCCGTCCAGGGGCCCACAGCGTAGGTAAGCCCTTGGTTTCCACGCACCACCGCGAGGCTCATGCGCTGCTGTAGTCATGCAGTGTGTGTGTGTGTGTGTGTGTGTGTGTGTGTGTGTGTGTGTGTGTGTGTGTGTGTGTGTGTAACATCTGAATTAAGCTGACTTTATTGAATCAGACATCACTGAGTGTGCTGTCAGCTGCCCCCTCACTCCCTCACCTTTCCAAAAGCTGCTGTTACATTCAACCTGTGTGTAAATAATAATAATAATAATAATAATAATAATAATAAACGGTTTATTAGTTAGGCAATGTAAAAAATTACACTGAAAATGTACGTGTGTGTGTGTGTGTGTGTGTGTGTGTGTGTGTGTGTGTGTGTGTGTATTCACCTAGTTGTAATTTTCCAGGGCCTGGGTATCATACTGGTGTGGCCCCGTCTCCATATCTACACACATCCAACTTTCCTTTCAAACTCTGCACACTCCTCGCTGACACCACCTCCTCACTCAAACCATTCCACACCTCCACACATCTTTGTGGGAAACTATATTTCTTCACATCCTTCAAGCATATTCCCTTGGCTATCTTTTTACTATGTGATCTCGTAGTTCTATTTAAGTTTTCCTCTCTCAACATCATTTGCTCATTATCCACTTCATCCAGTCCGTTCAACAGTTTATAAAGCTGTATTAAATCTCCTCTTTCTCTTCTTTGTTCCAAGGTAAGCAAATTCATTTCTTTTAATCTCTCCTCATAGGTCATTTCTGCCAATTCCGGAACCATTTTTGTTGCCATTCTCTGCAATCTCTCCAACTTCCTTATATGCTTCTTTTTATAAGGGGACCAAACCACTCCAGCATATTCCAATCTTGGTCTAATTACCATACTAATTAATTTCTTCATCATATCTTTATCCATATGTGTGTGTGTGTGTGTGTGTGTGTGTGTGTGTGTGTGTGTGTGTGTGTGTGTGTGTGTGTGTGAAACATCTCAAGCCATCGTTATTGAGTCAGGCATCACCGATGGAGTGTGGTGACAGCTGCCACCTAACCTCTCCGCAAGCAGCTGTTACGTTCAACCTGTGTTAGGTGTGTTTACGTACACCATAGTTGTGTATTACAGGGATGTATTGGGGCTCCTAGTGACCTGTCTCCATGTCTACATTGATCACTTCCTGCTGCTACAATCTCTTCACTCGAGCCGTTCCAAATATCCGTGCACCGTCCTGTGTGGAAAACTGAACTTTTTAAATGTGTGTGTGTGTGTGTGTGTGTGTGTGTTAACCAGACTGTCTCGCGAGGCCCTACGCTTCGCTGGCAGCTGTATTTGCCGATGTGTGTGTGTGTGTGTGTGTGTGTGTGTACGTGCGTGTGTGTGTGCGCGCGCGCTTGAAGTATTTGAGGTGGTGTGTGTGTGTGTGTGTGTGTGTGTGTGTGAGTGAGAGATTCATCTCGGTCGTCTGCTGGTCACCCATCCAGTCTTTCCCATTACGGAGCGAGCTCAGTGTGTGTGTGTGTGTGTGTTCACTGTTTGATCTGCTGCAGTCTCTGACGAGACAGCCAGACGTTACCCTACGGAACGAGCTCAGAGCTCATTATTTCCGATCTTGGGATAGGTCTGAGACCAGGCACACACCACACACCGGGACAACAACCTCACAACTCCTCGATTTACATCCCGTACCTACTCACTGCTAGGTGAACAGGGGCTACACGTGAAAGGAGACACACCCAAATATCTCCACCCGGCCGGGGAATCGAACCCCAGTCATCTGGCTTGTGAAGCCAGCGCTCTAACCACTGAGCTACCGGGCCGTGTGTGTGTGTGTGTGTGTGTAAACGCACGCTGCCTCGCGTGGCTAATGCCTGATGGTTTTTCCCATATCTAGAATTAGGCTGTGTCGAATACCCCGCCCCGGCCCCGCTGCCCCGTGGTTCATTTCTACACCACGGCGAGAGGCGGACACTGGACAGACATGGGCTGGGCCGGGCCACCTACTGCTCGCTGTCCCTCACGCTCCTCGCCTGTATTTGCCTAGTTTACCTAGTTGTATTGTAGAGGGTTTGAGTGGGGCTCATAGTGTCCTGTCTCCATGTGTCCATTTATCTAGTTTTTGGTTGAAGTTGTGGACATTATGTGGTGTAACAACTTGGTCACTCAATGCATTCCACTTCTCCAGCGTTCTGTGTGGAAAACTGTATTTTGCAACATCCTTGACACACTGCCTCATCCTGATCTTCTTTCCATGTCCTCTTGTCCTTCCATGTTGTTGTGTCACCAGCACTAGGTCTTCCTTGTCTATCTTTTCAGTGCCATTGACTATCTTGTACATTGTTATTAGGTCCCCTCGTTCTCTTCTATCTTGTAAGGTTGGCAGTCACATTTCCTTCAGCATTTTTCTTGTGTGTGTGTGTGTGTGTGTGTGTGTGTGTGTGTGTGTGTGTGTGTGTGTGTGTGTGTGCCTTATTCCTTAGTTACCCCTGAAAGGTACGCTTCCCGTGCTCTCTCATAGACGTAATGGAGAGCACGGATTTCTGACAACCTACATGTATTTGAGTAAGGAAATACACAGTGTGCTTACCTTCAATATAAACATAGAAAATACAAACGATATATATTCAACAATAAAACATGAAATAGACCCCCTAATAAAAGAAATAGAAAATGCAGCATATCAAATAGCCACGTGTTCCAATGATGTTTATTTGAACCAGCTGGCGGGGAAGCCACCTCAGTCACCCCCGAGACACAGAGGGAGAAGGACGTGCGCTCTTTGACTCCAACCATGGCGCCTGATACTAAGAAAACCCGCAGTTCCAATAAGTCATCCACGTCACAATTAACAGTGGAGAAAGCCTTCATGAAGTACAGGTGAGTGGCGGAGGCGCAGGTGTGTTAATTAAGTAGTTTTGGAGGTAAGGGGCAAGGTATGTTAGAGAGAGAGAGTTAGTGAAAGCTGTTTAGACGGTGACCCATTATTTTCTCTAATTTGCTTTAATTTTCTCTATTTCTGAACGTCATAGGTGTGTCAGGTTAGGTTGGTATTCGTAAGTTTGGGATTTAAATGTCTTGGTTCTTTAAATCTCTCTCTCTCTCTCTCTCTCTCTCTCTCTCTCTCTCTCTCTCTCTCTCTCTCTCTCTCTCTCTCTCTCTCTCTCTCTCTCTGATTACCTATGTTACTACTGTGTGTGTTATTAATTACATAGTTAGTGGTTATATTCATTAGTGTGTTGCATTGAAGTTGTTCACGTGTTTTTGTTCTTTACTACTACTACTACTAATACTAATACTACTGCTACTACTACTACTACTACTACTACTACTACTACTACTACTACTTTTGCTTCCTTTTTTCTTTTTCTTTTCATCTTTTTCTTCTCCTCCTCCTCCTCCTCCTCCTCCTCCTCTAATGGAACTGAATTCTAGCTAATGTAATTGAGTTGACCCATCCTAACCTAACCTAACCTAACCTGATCAAAGTAGTAGTAGTAGAAGTAGTAGTAGTTTTTCTCGGCCCTCCAACTGCTAACTCTGTACAAGGGCCTTATCCATCCCTGTATGGAGTACTCTTGGCATGTTTGGGGGGGTTCCAGTCACACAGCTTTGCTTGATAGGGTGGAATCGAAAGCTCTTCGTCTCATCAACTCCCCTCCTCTGACTGACTGTCTTCAGTCTCTTTCTCACCGCCGAAATGTTGCATCCCTTTCTATATCTTATCGCTATTTTCATGGTAACTGTTCTACTGATCTTGCTAACTGCATGCCTCCCCTCCTCCTGCGGCCACGCTGCACAAGGCTTTCTTCTTCCTCTCATCCCTATTCTGTCCACCTCTCTAATGCAAGAGTTAACCAGTACGCTCAATCCTTCATCCCTTTCACTGGTAAACTCTGGAACTCCCTCCCTGCATCTGTATTTCCAAATTCCTACAACTTGTCTTCTTTTAAGAGGGAGGTATCGAGGCATTTGCTCCCCTAATTCTGCCTGACGGTTTTGCCACTTTTTCTACTCTTTGGAGAGCCAGCGCTCTAGTGGCCTTTTTTCTAACTTTCTTTTTTTTGGCCTTGGCTGCACTCTTCCCTACGTAACAAAAAAAAGCATTAACCTAACACAAAACAGCATAATAGGAAAATGAACCTAACTTAATGTAATCTTAGTAGTAGTAGTGGTGGTGGTGGTGGTGGTGGTGGTGGTGGTAGTAGTAGTAGTAGTA
>NC_059256.1:7009857-7022357 GCF_017591435.1 Portunus trituberculatus | reverse complement strand
TATGATCCACCAATCTCTCTCTCTCTCTCTCTCTCTCTCTCTCTCTCTCTCTCTCTCTCTCTCTCTCTCTCTCTCTCTCTCTCTCTCCAAAACACCCTCAAACACCGAAAAACACCCCAAAATACCCTCAAACACCCCAAAAATACTCAGAAACACCCTCAAACACCCCAAAGACACTCAGAAACACCCTCAAACACCCTCAAAGACCTAAAATATCCTCAAACACCCCAAAATATCCTCAAACACCCCAAAACACCTCAAATACCCAAAACACCCTCAAAACACCCTAAAACACCCCCAAAACATACCATAACATCCTCAAACACCCAAAAACACCCCAAACACCCTCAAACACCCAAAACACCATAAAACACACTAAAACATCCCCTAAAGACTCTCAAACACCCTCAAACACCCTCAAACACCCAAAACACCCCCAAAACTCTCAAAAACACCCAATAACACCCCAAAACACCCTCGAACAGCCCAAAAACACCCTTAAACACCCCAAAACACCTTTAAAATAGCCTCATGTGTGTGTTTGGCAGTGCTGCACAGCGATGGGGGCTTGTCTGGTGCCCTTTGCCTTCATCATTGTGTGGGAGATGACGCACTCACTGCCGGCCGCCACCTTCGCTTCCTCCCTCATACTGTTTGGTGAGTCACAGAGAGAGAGAGAGAGAGAGAGAGGGGAGAGTAAGAAAATGAGCGAATGACAGAGAGAGAGAGAGAGAGAGAGAGAGAGAGAAAGTGAGCAAATGAGAGAGATAGACAGACAGACACAGACAGAGAGAGAGAGAGGAGAGTAAGAAAGTAAGCGAATGACAGAGAGAGAGAGAGAGAGAGTGAATGAGAGACAGACAGACAGACAGACAAAGAGAGAGAGAGAGAGAGAGAGAGAGAGAGAAAGTGAGCGAATGAGAGACAGACAGACACAGACAGACAGAGAGAGAGAGAGAGGAGAGTAAAAAAGTGAGCAAATGACAGAGAGAGAGAGAAAGTGAGCGAATGAGAGAGAGAGAGAGAGAGAGAGAGAGAGATTGGTGGATGAGAATTGTTGAATATTTTTAACACTAAAAACATCCCCAAACACACTTCAAGCATGCAAAACACTCCCAAACATTCTTCAAACACTCCAAACACATTCAAACACCTTTAAAACACTCAAAACCCTCCAAAATAAACTCAGACAGCCTCAAACACTACCAAACACACCTAAGCAACACCCAAAACACTCCTAAACACAACCAAACACCCTCAAAACACTGCCAAACACCCCCAAATGACCCACAAACACTGCTAAATGCATCCAAAACTTCCAAACACTCCCAAAACACACCAAAAACTCCCTCAAAACAACCAAAGCAGTCATAAACACACCCAAAACACCACTAAACACCACCAAACACACCCAAATTGACTCCCCCAAAAGCATCCTCAAAACACCAAACACCCGACAAAACACACAAAAAACACCATCAAAACACCAAAAACATCACTAAACACACCCAAATGACACCTAAACACCCCTAAAATGTGTAAACACCCTTAAAACACCCAAACACCGAAAACATCCCCAAAATACCAGAACACCTTAAAACATCCTAAAACACCTTTAAACACCCAAAACATCTTAAACACTTAAAAATACCCAAAACACCCAAAACAAAACACCCAAAACACCTTAAACACCCTAAAACACCTTAAAACACCCAAAATATCTTAAACACCTCCAAACACCCCTAAACACACCCAAAAACACCTTAAACACTTATAACATCTTAAACACCCCAAACACACCATAAACACCTTTAAACACACCAAAAACACCTTAAAACACCAAAAACATCTTAAAACACCCCAAAAACACCCAAAACATCTTTAAACACCCCATAAACACCACCTAACACCCACAAACACCTCCAAACCTTTCATATATGATGATAATTGTACCTTTTCACCCCTGGCAGATATTGGATTGCTAACCTTAACCCAGTACATCCTGCTGGACCCAATACTTCTGTTCTTCATTATGGGGTCTGTTGTTGGAATGGTCAAGTTTCATGCACAGAGAAATAGGTGAGTGTGTGTGTGTGTGTGTGTGTGTGTGTTTTTGTGGTTTTATTGTAAGTTATTGGTGTTTTTAAGGTTCTAGTAGAGGTTAATTGGGGTTTTTCAAAGGTTTTAGTGGAAGTTATTGGTGTTTTTCAAGGGTGTAGTGAAAGTTATTGATGTTTTTCAAGGGTGTAGTGAAAGTTATTGATGTTTTTCAAGGGTGTAGTGGAAGTTATTGGTGTTTTTCAAGGGTGTAGTGGAAGTTATTGGTGTTTTCAAGGTGTAGTGAAGTTATTGGTGTTTTTCAAGGGTGTAGTGGAAGTTATTGGTGTTTTCAAGGGTGTAGTGGAAGTTATTGGTGTTTTTCAAGGGTGTAGTGGAAGTTATTGGTGTTTTTCAAGGTTCTAGTGGAAGTTATTGGTGTTTTTCAAGGGTGTAGTGGAAGTTATTGGTGTTTTCATGGTTAAAATGGTATTTGTAAGTGTGTTTTCAAGTTCAGAAAAGATTTAAGGAGTATTTTTGTGGTTCTAATTGAAGTTTTAAGCATTTTTAAGGTTAAATTTTTATACATTGTTTTGTATGAAAATATAAGCTCTCTCTCTCTCTCTCTCTCTCTTTCTCTTTCTCTTTCTCTTTCTGTTTCTCTTCTCTTCTCCTTTTTTCCCTCCCTCCCTCCCTCCCTTCCTCCGTCATCTTTCCCCTCTCTCTCTCTCTCCGCAGGGCATTTTCCGGGTCATGGTGGGGGTGGCTGGCGTTCACAGGAGTCATGCTGTCGGGGTCTGTGTCCACCAAGTTTGTGGGTCTGTTTGTGGTGGTGTATGTCGGTCTGCACACCATCGCCACACTTTGGGACATCTATGGCGACCTCACTAACCCTCTGGTGTGTGTTTGGGGTGTTTGTGTATGTGTGGATGGGTGTTTTGTGGGTGTTTGTGTGTGTGTGTGTTTTGGGGTGTTTGTGTGTGTGTGTGTGTGTGTGTTTAGGGGGTGTTTTTACTAGTTATTACTGCGGATAATCATCAGTACTAAGAATTTGTAACATATTGGGCCAGTACTGATGACACTTGACTCAGCCTGTGTAAGGTTATAGAGGCTGGGTCCTCGTCAAGAGATGTGTCATGGGTAGGAACATCACTTGAGGCTTCTTGTGTGCTCTGATTCACCTGCTAGTTGTATTTAGCTAGTTGTAGTTTTCCAGGGCCTGGGCTTTACGCTGGTGTGGCCCCGTCTCCATATCTACACTTATCCAATCTTTCCTTAAAACTGTGTACACTTATTGCAGACACTACTTCTTCATTTAAACTGTTCCATGTCTCAATACATCTCTGCGGGAAACTCTATTTTTTAACATCTCTCAGACATCTTCCCTTCCTCAGCTTTTTACTATGCGATCTTGTGCTTCTAGTGTCATATTCTTCTCTAAGGATCAGTTTCTCATTATCCACTTGGTCCATTCCGTTGATCAATTTATAAACTTGTATCAGATCTCTCTCTCTCTCTTCTTTGTTCCAGGGTTGGTAGATCCATAGCCTTTAGTCTCTCCTCATATGTCATCCCTTCAAATTCTGGAACCATTCTTGTAGCCATTTTTTGTAGTCTCTCCAACTTCCTTATGTGTGTCCATACTACTCCTGCATATTCCAATCTGGGTCTTATTATAGTACTGTGTGTGTGTGTGGGTGGGGAGAGAGAGAGAGATTTGTTTGATGAAGGAAATGGTAAAGAAATGGGGTTTTTAGTGAGAGAGAGAAAGAGAGAGAGAATCAATATGACGATTTTTAATTACACACACACACACACACACACACACACTTAAAAAAGAAAGAAAGAAAAAAAATATTGAAACAAATTTACTAAACTATCGTCCTCCTCCTCCTCCTCCTCCCACAGAGTCTAGTGGCCAAGCATTTCTTCTCCCGAGCTGTGGGCCTCATCCTCCTCCCAATCCTGCTGTACTGTGTCTACTTCTACATCCACCTCACCATTCTCTGCAAAAGGTAAGAGAGAGAGAGAGAGAGAGAGTTGAATATAGAAAAGATTGGAATGATAAATGAGGAAGAAAAAGAGAGAATGAGAATGAGAGATTGAAAGATTGAAAAAAACTGAATATGTATAAGAGAGAGAGAGTATGAATGAACTGAATGAAAGGAAAATTTGAGACAGGACACTAATTCTCTCTCTCTCTCTCTCTCTCTCTCTCTCCGCAGTGGTAATGGCGACGGTTTCTATAGCTCAGCATTTCAGTCACAGCTTGAAGGAAACTCTCTATACAACGCCAGCATGCCACTAGGTCAGTCACCACCACCACCACTACTACTACTACTACTACTACTACTACTACTACTACTACTACTACTACTACTACTACTACTCTCTCTCTCCCCATTTCCCTAACCTAACCTAACTTCCCCTACCCCCAGAGCTGGCATACGGGGCGGAGGTGACCCTGAAGAACGCAAGGACAGGGGGTGGTTACCTACACTCACACATACACCTCTATCCTGAAGGTGTGGGAGCCCGCCAGCAGCAGATCACGACCTACTCTCACAAAGACTTCAATAATAGATGGTCAGTGTGTGGGTGTGTGTGTGTGGGGGGGTGTGGAAGAAGAGAGAGAGAGAGAGAGTGAGTGTGTGTGTGTGTGTGTGGAAGGAAGGAAAGAGAGAGAGAGTGTGTGTGTGTGTGTGTGTGTGTGTGTGTGTGGAAGGAAGGAGAGAGAGAGTGTGTGTGTGTGTGTGTGTGTGTGTGTGTGGAAGGAAGGAGAGAGAGAGTGTGTGTGTGTGTGTGTGTGAGAGGAAGGAAGAGAGAGAGAGAGAGAGTGTGTGTGTGTGTGTGTGTGTGGAAGGAAGGAAGAGAGAGAGAGTTGTGTGTGTGTGTGTGTGTGTGTGTGTGTGTGTGTGTGAAGAGAGAGAAGAGAGAGAGAGAGTGTGTGTGTGTATGGAAGGAAGGAAAGAGAGAGAGTGTGTTTGTGTGTGTGTGTGTGTGTGTGTGAGGAAGGAAGAAGAGAGAGAGAGAGAGAGAGTGTCTGTCATAAATCCATTTTCTTTAGTGTTTCAATCTTAAATCCATCTTCTATTGGTGTTTTTTTTTGCGTTTTTTGATGTTTTTTCTTCTTTTTAAGTGTTTTTTAAGTTTTTGTGTTTTGTGTTTTATTACTACTTTTGTGTTTTATTGGTGTTTGTTTAGGGGGGTGTTTTTTGTTTCTTGGTGTTTTAATAGTGTTTTTATGGGTGTTTTTGTGTTTTATTGATGTGTTTTATTGGTGTTTGTTTAGGGGTTTTTTTTATGTTTCTTGGTGTTTTAATAGTGTTTTTATGGGTTTTTGTGTTTTATTGGTGTTTTGTGTGTTTTCTACTACTGCTACTACACCACCACCTCCTCCTCCTCCTCCTCCTCCTCCTCCTCCTCCTCCTCCTCCTCCTCCTCCTCCCAGGCTGGTGAAGAAATGGAATGAGGAACCTGGTGACTGGGAGGATGAATCTGACCCCATTGAATTGGTGAAGAATGGTGACCTGATAAGATTGGAGCACGTACCAACTGGCCGAAACCTCCACTCACACAGGGAGGCTGCCCCGGTCACCAAGAGGCATCACCAAGTTACGGGGTATGGCGAGGTGAGTGTCCTGGTGTTTGGGGTGTGTTTTTTGAGTGTTTTTATAGTGTTTTGGGATGTTTTTGTTTGTGTTCCCGGTCACCAAGAGGCATCACCAAGTTACGGGGTATGGTGAGGTGTGTGTCCTGGTGTTTGGGGTGTGTTTGGGTGTTTTTTTTTTTTTTTTTTTTTTTTTTTGTGTGTGTGGTTTTGGTGTGTTTTGTGGGTGGTTTTGGTGTTTTAGTGTTTTAGATGTGTTTTATGGTGTTTGGTGTGATTTTAGGTGTTGAGGTGTGTTTTGGGGATGTTTGATGGTGTTTTAAAAGTTTTATAGCTGTTTTATTGATTTTATTTTTTTCTAGGTGTTTTTTTTTCTGTATTTTAGTCTAAATATTTCTACTACTACTACTACTACTACTACTCTAGCCTAGCCTAACCTAACCACCACCACCACCACCACCACCACCACCACCATTACTTTCACTACTACTCTAACTTAACCACCACCACCACCACTCCACAGAACGGCGAGGGTGACGTGAATGATGTGTGGCGTGTGGAGGTGGAGGGCGGGGTGGAGGGGAGTGCGGTGAAGACTGTGGTGGATCGCTTTCGTCTTGTGCACTACCTGGTGGGGTGTGCGCTCATGTCACACAACAAACAGCTGCCCAAGTGGTGAGTCTCTTTCTCTCTCTCTCTCTCTCTCTCTTTAGCATTGTTATCATCTGTATGCTACATTTAACCCCTTCAGTAGCATGACGTGTTTCCCTATTCATTGTGGTGACTATTTGGTGACTTTCTACAGCTTCACAAACTCATGTGGGGGGTTAAAATAGTGAAGACTGTGGCCATTAATCTTGTGCCCTCCATAGACCCTTGCTAATGTCAATAAAATGGTCTAATGGTACACAAATCTCAAAGCAAAAATGTGTCCCAGTACTGAAGGGGTTAAAATAGTGAAGACTGTGGCCATTAATCTTGTGCCCTCCATACACCCTTGCTAATGTCAATAAAATGGTCTAATGGTACACAAATCTGAAGGTAAAAATGTGTCCCAGTACTGAAGGGGTTAAAATAGTGAAGACTGTGGCCATTAATCTTGTGTCCTCCATAGACCCTTGCTAATGTCAATAAAATGGTCTAATGGTGCACAAATCTCAAGGTAAAAAATTTGTCCCAGTACTGAAGGGGTTAAGTGGTTCAAATGTCTCTTCTCATTGGCAATCTTTCTCAGTGTCTGACCTTACCTAACCTTTCATCGGCAGGGGGTACGAACAGATGGAGGTGACCTGCAACCCCAACACACACGACCCTAACAACTTCTGGAACATTGAGGACAACCAGTTCCCTCGCTGTGAGTAGAGAGAGAGAGAGAGAGTGAGTGAGAGTGTGTGTGTGTGTGTGTGTGGATTTAGCTAGTTGTAGTTTTCCAGGGCCTGGGCTTTACGCTGGTGTGGCCCCGTCTCCATATCTACACTTATCCAATCTTTCCTTAAAGCTCTGCACACTCATTGCAGACACTACTTCTTCACTCAAACTCTTCCACGTCTCAACACATCTTTGCGGGAAACTATATTTTTTAACATCTCTCAGACATCTTCCCTTCCTCAGCTTTTTACTATGTGATCTTGTGCTTCTAGTGTCATATTCTTCTCTCAGGATCAGTTTCTCATTATCCACTTGGTCCATTCCGTTGATCAATTTATAAACTTGTATCGGATCCCCACTCTCTCTCTCTTCTTTGTTCCAGGGTTGGTAGATCCATAGCCTTTAGTCTCTCCTCATATGTCATCCCTTCAAATTCTGGAACCATTCTTGTAGCCATTTTTTGTAGTCTCTCCAACTTCCTTATGTGTTTCTTTTTATGGGGGGTCCACACTACTCCTGCATGTGTGTGTGTGTGTGTGTGTGTGTGTGTGTGTGTGTGTGTGTATGAGACAGCCAACTCTTTGTTCTGTGTCATCATTTCATTTTTATTAATGTATATTTTGTGTTTTCTTTTCTCTTCTCTCCCCCTTGGAACACTAGAAATGTATTTAAACATTCCAAAACATACCCAAAAATGCAATAAAACATACTAAATACATAAAAATCCCTAAAATGCCCAAAAACACCTCAAAACACCCCAAATACATCTATAACACATCTATAACCCAAAATGCCTGACCCCTCCCTCTCCCTCTCTCTCTAGAACTCAAAACACCCCCAAAACACCCTAAACCCACAAAAACACAATACCCTCAACTCAAACACCCCCTCAAACACACTCTCTCTCTCTCTCCCACCAGTAACTCAAACCCCTCTCTCTCTCTCTCTTTAGTACTCAAAACACCATAAAAACACCGTAAAACAAAAAAATGCAGTACCGCCCACACACACCCCCACAAACACCCCCACCCCTTTCCAAAACACCCCCAAACACCCCACTCTCTCTCTCTAACCAGTAACTCTCTCTCTCTCTCTCTCTCTCTAGTACCAAACTCCAGCTTCGAGATTTACGCACCAAACTTCCTTGAAAAGTTTGTTGAGTCCCACAGTTATGTTTCAAGGCAATTCGGGACTCAAGCCCAAGGAGGGAGAGATCACGTCCCAGCCCTGGCAGTGGCCCATTAACTTCAAGGTGAGAGAGAGAGAGAGAGAGAGATGGGAAAAAAGTGTTTGTGTGCGTTTGTGTTTGATTCATTATAGTGTGTATGTGTGTGTTTGTTTGAGTGTGTGTGTGTGTGTGTGAGAGAGAGAAGGTTTGGTATGTTTTGGATGTTTGTGTGACTGTTTAAAAAGATAAGAGAGAGAGAGAGAGAGTGAGTGAGTGTTGCAGTAAGTTGCCATTTTAATACCTAAGCTAACCTAACTTTATTTAAGCACTAACAAGCAATTCAACTTTCCTAAGAGTGAAGGGAGACACTGTATCACTTAAAGATCGCCTTACCTGACCTTACCTTATGTTACCTGACCTTATCTAATGTTACCTGACCTTATCTAATGTTACCTGACCTAATGTTACCTGATCTAATGTTACCTGACCTTATCTAATGTTACCTGACCTAATGTTACCTCTAATGTTACCTGACCTTATCTAATGTTACCTGACCTTATCTAATGTTACCTGACCTTACCTAATGTTACCTGACCTTACCTAATGTTACCTGACCTTACCTAATGTTACCTGACCTTATCTAATGTTACCTGACCTTATCTAATGTTACCTGACCTTACCTTAACTAATTTTCATCAGACTGCAAATTTCTATATCTAATGATAAAATTATTAACAGCATGGGTTGACAAGGTTCTCTCTCTCTCTCTCTCTCTCTCTCTCTCTCTCTCTCTCTCTCTCTCTCTCTCTCTCTCTCTCTCTCTCTCTCTCTCTCTCTCTCTCTCTCTCTCTCTCTCTCTCTCTCTCTCTCTCTCTCTCTCTCTCTCTCTCTCTCTCTCTCTCTCTCTCTCTCTCTCTCTCTCTCTCTCTCTCTCTCTCTCTCTCTCTCTCTCTCTCTCTCTCTCTCTCTCTCTCTTTTCTCTCTTTCTCTCTCTCTCTCTCTCTCTCTCTCTCTCTCTCTCTCTCTCTCTCTCTCTCTCTCTCTCTCTCTTTTCTCTCTCTCTCTCTCTCTCTCTCTCTCTCTCTCTCTCTCTCTCTCTCTCTCTCTCTCTCTCTCTCTCTCTCTCTCTCTCTCTCTCTCTCTCTCAGGGTCAGCACTTCTCAGGGGGCACTCCCAAAATATACCTTCTTGGAAACCCTTTTGTCTTTTGGGGCAATCTAGCAGCTCTCCTCACCTGGCTGTCTCTGCGCCTTCACTCTGCTTACCTGTGCAAACGAGGCTGCCTGTCACCTGCTAATGGAAGGGCAGGTATGGTGGTGGTGGTTGTGGTGTGTTTTTGGTGTGTTTTAGTGTGGTTTTAGTGAGTTTGTGTGTTTTAGTGTGTTTGGGTGTGTTTAGTGAGTGTTTTAGTGTTGGTGTGTGTGTTTTGGTGTGTTTTGTGTGTTTTGTGTTTTGTGTGTGTTTGTGTGTTTTTGTGTTTTGTGTGTTTTGTGTGTGTTTGGGTGTGTTTGTGTGTTTTGTGTTTTATTTAGATATTGTGGTTGTTTTATTGTGTTTTTATGTGCGTTTTAATTGATTTTTTTTCTTGTGTTCTTCATATCTTGCTTTTGTGTTTTTAATTTGCATGTGTGTGTGTGTGTGTGCATGTACACACACACACACACACACACACACACACACACACACACACACACACACACACACACACACACACACACACACACACACACACACACTCACACACATTCACAAAACACTCCCAAACACCCTTTAAAACACCCTAAACACACACCTAAAGTATCATAAACACCCTACAATATTTAAAACACTCACAAACACCCCAAAATATGCAAAACACTCAAAACACCCTTTAAAACACTCAAAACACCCTAAAACACACTGGAAATATTGTAAAACTCCCTTAAACATCTCACAAACACACCCCAAACACAACAGGACATCCCAAAACACCCACATAACACCACATAACAACGCAAAACACCCAAAAATACCCGAAAAACACCACAAAACAACCCCAAACAGCATAAAACACCACAAAACAACCCCAAAACACCACAAAACACCCTAAAACACCCAAAAACACCACTAAAACACCCAAAACACCTTAAAAACACCCATAAACCACAAAAACACCATGAAACACCCAAGAACACCACATAAAAACACAAAAACACCCCATAACCTCACAAAAACACACCCAAACACCACAAAACCCTTTAAAACACCCCAAACCCTTTCCGAATCCAGGGCCAGTGGTTCTCGGCCATAGATGGGTTCAAAGTGTACCTCCTGGGCCACCCTCTGATCTGGTGGGGGAACCTGGTGGTGCTGGCTGCCTTTGTGTTGGTGTACTGCCGCCACGCGTATGCCAGACAGCGTGGGGTGTTCATTGATGCTGAGACGAAAGGTAGGTGTGTGAGGGGGCGTAGAGAGAGAGAGAGAGAGAGAGAGAGAGAGAGAGAGAGAGAGAGAGAGAGAGAGACAGACAGATAGAATGAGTGTTTTGGATGTGTGCGAGAGATCTGTGTGTGTGTGTGTGTGTGTGTGTGTGTTTGAGAGAGAGAGAGAGAGAGTAGATAGGAAATGAGTGAGAGAAAAGAGAGAGAGAGAGAGAGAGAACAAACTCAAATAACCCTTTCAACTCTCAAAACCACACACACACACACACACACACACACACACACACACACACACACACACACACACACACACACACACACACACACACACTAAATAAAAACATGCTCGCTTTTTCTGTTTTATTTATGCATCTACAAATTATTTTTATTATTTTATCTGTTTGTGTGTTTGAAATGCATGGATGTTAGTGTTGCATGATTGTTTGTTGTATTTCCTTATTTATAGCCACATTTTTATTTCGTTACCTTCTCAAATGCTAACTGTATTTTTGTATAGGCTTATTGTCTAGGCCTTTTGTTAACCCCTTCAGTACTGGGACACATTTTTACCTTGAGATTTGTGTACCATTAGACCATTTTATTGACATTAGCATTATATTGACATTAGCGAGGGTCTATGGAGGGCACAAGATTAATGGCCACAGTCTTCACTATTTTAACCCCTACAGTACTGGGACACATTTTTTACCTTGAGATTTGTGTACCATTAGACCATTTTAATATTTATTTATATATTTATTTATTTACGTATTTTCTCATCTAACTCCCACTCTCTGTCTCTGTCTCTCTCTAGCGCCGTGAGAGGACCCTAGGAGCGTGTGGGTGGCTGGCGCTGGCCTGGGCGCTACATTACCTCCCATTCTACGCCATGGGACGGATTCTGTACTTCCACCACTACTTCCCAGCTCTCCTCTTCTCCTCCATGCTGACTGGTGTGTTTGTAGGGAGATGTTTGGGGTGGTGAGGTGTTGGGACCTGGGATTTGGGGTTTGGGGGTGTGTTGTTAGAGATTACAGGCAATTCCCACTTAACAAAGGGTCACACAACGAAATTTCACTACAACGAAGGTTTCATTTTATTACCATCTGCTCGTATAACAAACACCAAACTCGCTTTAACGAAATTTTATCCACGTAATTTTTTCCAAGTTTGAAAGCGCCTCTCGTGGACAACATGCAACACTCACTCCCCTGTTCAAAACAATAACAGCGTCAGCAGCAGCTCGTCTTCCCTCGCTCAACTTACCACCAAAACGCCCTGCAATGTGGCCTAGTGTTGCTAAGAAGACCAGGAAGTGTCTTACTCTCAAAGTGAAGCTGGATATTATTCACAGACACCAGAGAGGCCAGAAAACTAATAGCATTGCTCACCACCATCTTGACTCCATCTACTGTCTACTATTTTCAAGTCAGCAGACTATTAAGAAGGCTGGTGAGACAGTGTCTTTATTAAGAAGGCTGGTGAGGCCGTATCTTCCTTGCAAGTTAAAAGAACCACCTGAACTCTTGACTCTGCAATGGATAAAATGGAAAGCCTTGTGGAAATGTGGTACATAAGTTTTGTATGCAGCACAATGATGTGTCCTTTGTTTACATTCCACAGGTTGCCGGTTAGTGTCTTTCCCGTTTCACTCTCCCTCCCTTCATAAATTTAAGATCATCAACATTATAAAGTTACTTACATACATACATTAGTGTACATTATAATGACTTAAATTAAACTACCTAAATGTTCAACTTCATAATTTTTCCTTTGATTAAACCTTTCAGTGTACTATGATGCACTCTCACTTGGCTTACTCTCAGTGGAAGTTCAAGTCAGGGGTCAAACTTGTTATAATCGGTTCACTTAACAAAAATTCACGCAACAAATTTTT